>NC_065597.1:21134448-21434448 GCF_024542745.1 Macaca thibetana thibetana | reverse complement strand
TGTGTAATTATCTTATCCTTGGCACCACCTGTGCTATTATTCACTTAATCCTCATGTTTGAATCAAGTCACTGAAAAAAAACAAATGAAGTTCTTTATTAATGAAATTCAAACCTCTATGTTAAATGAGAAACCAGGATTGCCTGCCCTAAATATGAGTAAATATAAACACTTGGAAACAAAGTATTGTAATTATTGTAGCTTGCCATGATCGCTTTCCTTAGCTCAGGGTTTCAGGGTTTGAGGCCTCCTGTCTGTCTCTCTGTCTCCCCACCCGCTTCCGCTTCTCTCCCTCTCTCCTACAACCTTCTCTGTTAGAAAGGGATGCTAGCATATGATAGCATCAAAATATGCTAGGCCCTAACTAAGGCTTTCTCCAATTGGAATTTTGAAAGACTGAAAATAAAGAAAAAAAAAAAAATGAATGTGAGTCCACGTTTTTTGGAATCACGTCCATGTACCACATCAAATCACCGAAGGTTTTAGAAACTGGAGGTCTTTTGGGTGCTTGGATTGTAAACATCCCAGCCATACTAGATAACTGAATTTACTTGGTCCTGAATAGAATTAAAATATACTCTTACTCGATTCTGAAATGCACTGCAAAAATCTTATAATCAGGATGCATCTTACAATTGCCAAGCTTTTATTAGCCACTTTTACTAGTGCTTTAATAGCGTCTTCTCCTTTTGTATCTGGGAAGCCGTTATTAGATTGATGACACATCTCATAATGAGGGTGACTGTGAGTCAAGAAAATATGGTTCACCTTAACAGGGCCAATATAAATGAGCCTCCGGTTTGGACGCCAAGACAACACAACAGCTTTGCGTTCTCCCAATTGTGTTCATCTGATAAAGACATTACAATAGCAAGAAATTATGATCTATAACCCTCCACTGGAGCACTCACACATTCTTGGCCTTGAATGCTTCAGCAAAATGTTGCACGCTACGGAGCAGAGCGAGGTCCAGGGCCATTGCTTCTACCTTGGCTTTATGCTGGAATGAGAGAAAATAAAAAGAAATGATAAATAACAGCAAGTTTAGTTCATGGTATCAAGTTACAGTAAATGTGTTATGGAACATGTCGGAATTCCCCTGTTTAATATAAGACGCCCAGAGAGAATATAAATCATAGGAATGAATGGAAGAACAGGGCTTTTACTGCCAAGTTCGGGGAGGATGTGAGGCTGGGATTCTGCTAAACCTACAGGCTGTGGGGGCGGAGTGGGGGAGCATGGGTTGTGCTGTGTTTCAGCCGCACAAAAGAGTTTGCAGAGGGGCTTTGGGCTAACATTATCTCCTCTCAATCTGCATGCTAAAAAGCTGTAAGGAGGGGAACACACGACAAGGCCTGGATCATGGAAAGATGCAGTGGACAATGTCTTAATTTCAAAAGCTGCCATCCAGGTTGTGAAATATCTCCACTAAACCTGCATCAAAAAAGCAAAGACAACTCCTTTATATAAAGTACAAAAGCAGAAAGACTCGTTTATACCAATAGACTCTGACGGACTGAGATCTCAAAGAGAGTCCTGACTTAGTAAACCCAGAAAACTCTATCAGTAGGTGGAGTACATGCTGGTGATACGAATACTAACGGTAATAATGGCTACTGTGTATTCAGGGCCTGCCGGGGGCTGGGCATTTACATACCATCTCACTTCAGGCTCCTAACAACTCAAAGACAATGTTCTCTCCATTTGACAAGGCAGCATCTTACAAGAGATCACAGAGACAAGAAGTTGAGTACAAGAACTGACCCCTAGTCAGTCTGATGCCGAAGCCCAAGTTCCCTCCTGGCAAGAAAGCAGGAGAACTGGAGAGGTCAGGATTTGAAGCAATGGAGTTCCGTTGGCCATGTTCTTCATGGCATCATTCTGCAAGGACAGATCTCCGGGTTGCCCCTCCCACTGGCCTTGTGTGTAGGGGCCACTCCAAACTTTTAAATCTGGGTGCGCTTCAGAGCGCGAGATTCAATACTATCACTTCTTAGACCTAGCTCCTTGAAAGGACAAAAAGCCACCTGCCTATTCAAGTAAGAAGAATCCTGTAAAACAAATTGTTGACTTGGGACTTCTAGTCTAGACTGTGATGTTTAACTAAGATTAAGGAGGATAACATGATACCTATAAGGCTATGAAGGGGGATGCAAATGGCACTGCTGAGAACATCCTCTACCCTAAAGTGTCCTGTTCAGGGATGGACAGGAGTTGGGATGAGATGTGCAGTGTATTTGCAGCCGGTTTATCTTGGCCGCCAAGTCCTGGGCTCTAACCCAAGTCCTAAGCTTTGAGCTGTGAACAGCAGGCAGCGACGGCTGGAAAACACACTCACTCTGGACCATTTCACAGTGCTGAGTCTCAGTTTCCTTATCTGTAAAAGATGACTATTTCTATCCTTACAAACCTAGGAGCAGATCGCACGTTCATAAGCACCTAACATCCTGTCTGGAAGAGAAGCTGTCTAATTAATTTAACTAGCAGAGGAGACGTCTCTTGTGCCAAAGTCTTGCCCTGATGCCACTCGGCAAGAAACGGCAGTCTGTGTGCGCTTTAGTCCAGCACAGTGGATAGACAGATGGCAGTGATGTCCAAAGATCCCCCCTGAAGGCCACATCAGACCAGATTACTGAGGTACGGATCCTGAAGAATCCAAGTCATGCCTGCTAACAAAGCCCTGTTGTTGTTTTTCTTGTTTTTTTTGTTTTGTTGTTGTTTTTTTTTTTTTTTTTTTGAGATGGACTCTCACTCTGTTGCCCAGGCTGGAGTGTAGTGGTGTGATCTTGGCTCACCGCCACCTCCCCCTCCTGGGTTCAAGTGATTCTCCTGCCTCAGCCTCCCGAGTAGCTGGGACTACAGATGCACGCCACTACATGCAGCTAACTTTTATATTTTTAGTAGAGACGCAGTTTCACCATGTTGACCAGGATGGTCTCAATCTCTTAACCTCCTGATCCACCCACCCCGGCCTCCCAAAATGCTGGGATTACAGGAGTGAGCCACCACACCCAGCACAAAGCCCAGTTTTAAGTAAAAGTGGTAGAAAGTGATTAAATTATGTCCCCAAACCCCAACAGCACATCAGTGGCAGAAGCAAATTGGCCAACACAGATTTAAATTCCTGGTGTTGGGGAACAGCGGCAGACGCCCAAATGTGTAGATTTTGGAAAGAGCAGGAGAAACATGAACCTGATCTAGGAAAAGGGGAAAATGCCAACACAGGGGTTGCTGGTTTCGTAAGTTCAGGGAATAATAGAGCTGGAGGGTCTGCTGTAAGGTGAGGACACGTCCCTCCTTCTATAAAGAGGCAAACCGCCACCAAGAAGAGTGAAAGCCCTTGAGTGAAGTCACACCCTGTGGAAGGTGTGAGCCCCAAATAAGGAGCTGAACCCCACAAGCTGTCTGAGTAACTCATATTTATCTGATGATTAAACATTTTTTCGAAGTGTAAAATGTGGCAATACCCCCCACCAAGATGAGGGGTATCATAAACACAACTAGCTGACATTCAAAGTCAGCAAACAAAGTAACCTTTCATCCTCATCCTCAGTCCTCTGGTCCCCGCCTCCTTTTACTTGGAGCATGACACTCACTGCCACGTGCAGAATCTTACAGAAATGTGAATGTATCACAAGAGGAAAGGCAGCCATTCATTATGTTGTGGAGGGGGTGGTAAAGAAATGGTTCTGCTCAGCCAAGCCCCCAGGGAAAACCCCAAGGGATCTGCAGGCTACAGATTATAAAAATGCATGTCTGTATTTCCCCCATAAAACAGGAAGAACATTCCCAGATGGTGACCCCACAGCAGTATTTCAACAAAAATGATAGCACAGCCAACTAGCCCATACAGTCTTCCCTATAAGTAACTTACAACTGCTAAGTTTCCTTTTTGTTCTCCCGCTTCCCTTCAAAATAAAGCACAGAGCTGCCACTACCAATAAGAAGAAAATGATAACATATGCCTCTAAGGGAAAAGGGGGTCACAAGCCATCAAGTAGTTCAACAGACTAATCCACAAGCTGTGGGTTACTGGGCTCCTGGGGATAGTGACTCAAGTACACGCACTGTTATTCCGGTAATTCTCTTACCTTAGGTATCAGGTTTCCCATTTCTGCTACCAATCCTGAGAAATGGAAACTGGAGGCAATACAGCAAGTCCAGGGGATGGAAAATGCAGCTTTTAAATTAGGGTGTGTGTATGTGTTTATGGGTGTGTTGGGGGTTTGCACTTCCGATTGTCTAACAAACTAAGTAGCTTTATCGAAATATTTGTAGTGGGACATGCTCTAAATAAGAAGGTAGTGGCTGACAGATTACAAACGGAACCCATTTTTGAGGGGTGAACTGCTGTTAGACGAGGACAAGAGACTCGATCTGCCAAGGTGAGATTTCTTGCCAGGTCTGGTAGTGAATCTGCAAATGACAACAATTCACTTTCTTGGTTTAACTCATGATCTTTTTGTTGTTAACTTTTATTTGAAACTAATTATAAATTCACAAAACATGACCAAACTGGTACAGAGAACACCCCTACACCCATCATCCAGCTTCCCCCATATATACATCTTACATACACACAATGCATTGGCAAAACCTGAAAATCAACATCAGCACAACGTAATTTACTAGACCACAGTCATTATTGGGATGTCACCTGATGTGGTTTGGCTCCATGTCCCTACCCAAATCTCATGTTAAATTGTAATCCCCAATATTGGAGGTGGGCCTGGTGGGAGGTGACTGGATCATGGGACTGGTTAAAAACAGTTTAGTGTCATCCCTCCCACCCCCTTCCCATGCTGTCTTGTCATCAAGTTTGCCTAAGATCCGCTTGTTTAAAAGAGTGGATCACCTTCCCCTACTTGTTCTCCCACTCCCGCTAAGATGTGCCTGCTTCCTCTTCGCCTTCTGTCATGATTGGAAGTTTCCTGAGGCCTATCCAGAAGTAAAACATGAACACAGAACAATGAGCCAATTAAACCTGTTTTCTTTATAAATTACACAGTCTCAGGTATGTTTACGTAGCAGTGTGGGAACAAACTAATACAAGTTGAGATGCATTTGTTTGCTGTACCTTTGTGCATAATTCTAAGACATGTTATCACATGTATGGATTCATAAAACCATCACCACATACAAGACACAGAACTGTTTCATCACCACCAAGCAAACCATGACTTTCATTAACAAGTGTTAGAATTAGCACTTGCCATCTAGAACATCAAAAGCTCAGGCCTTGTTCGGTCAGAGCCTGCCGTCTTCATCGGCAATATAAACCCTTTAGTACATCACAGTGGCCAGTAAGATACGGTCTGAATTCCTTAGCATGGCTCACAAGATCCTCTAAATCAATCAGGATGTGCTTCAGTAAGGAACAACCCCCAAATCTCCATTACTTACAACAACCCAGAATTATGACTTGCTCACACTTCACACTCATTGTAGGTCAGTGGGCCCAGCTCACCATGGCCAGCCAGGGCCCAGGTAGACGGAGCCTCTGTTGTCTGTAACATTGACAGCCTCCATGGCATGTGGAAGGCAATGTGGTGAGCTGCACGTGGCATCTCAAAGACTTCCACTTAATAGTGACGGATGCTGCTTCTGCTCCCATTTCCTTGACAAAGTCACGTGGCTGGGCCTAGCTTCTAGAAGGTACATGCTATGTGTCCAGAAAGAGGAGAAATAAAAATACACAGTGAGGAACAGCAACAACTAACTCAGTCCATGACTTGGTCCCTGTCTACCTCTCTGGGCTTGTTTCAGGCCAACTCCTACTTCAAAAAGTCACAAAGACACATGAATATAGGCCATATAAAAAAGCATCTAAAACATAACTGGCTGCGCATAGCGGTGTGCACCTGCTACTCAGGAGGCTGGGGCAAGAGGATCACTTGAAGTTGTGAGGTCGAGGCTGCTGTGAGACATGATCACGCCACTGCACTCCAGCCTGGGCAACATAGCAAGACTGTCAGAGTGAAAAAGGAAAGAAAGAAAATCCCACCACCATAAAATAAACTGATAGCTTTCCATATATCCCTCCTTCCTTCCAACCTATATGTCTATCCATCTATCTTCCCACCTACCTATCCATTCATCCATCCCTCTAATCATCCATCCTCCCACGTTTGTTTAACCAGAAGACATTCATTCTGAGATCACTGAATCTTGAAATGCTGTAAAATGGCTCTCAAAATTTTCCTTCCCCAAATCCTCATTCTTCCTTCTGATCACACCAGTACAAGTTTATCTCAGGCAAAACAGAAATGTTAATGTATTTTAAATTATGTATACAGACTCTACAACCCATCATTTTAAAACAGAGCCGCACAGGTGCCATCCCACATGTGAAGCATCAGGCAACTTCGAGGTATCTCAGAAGCCCACCTGCTCCCAACACCCAGGGCTCAGCCAGAAAGACATAATCAGATAACCCAGGTACATGTCTCCCATTTCTCTCGGATACAGGGACGCTCATCAGTAGCACAGTTCACTGACACCTTAATACAGCAAGTCTTCTTCATATAGCAAGTCTTCTTCATCTATTCTTTATTAACTTCTAAAATCTGTCTTAGTGACTCAAGAGTCTGTAAGTGTGGAATCAAAGGGGTTTTCTGTTGTTATGCAACAGTGATCTCTAGTATCATTTTATGACTATAAATTAGCCATGTGTGACTCTGATGTGATACTGCCTGAAACCAAAGCAACCATATGGGGAGTGTGTGGTATTTAAACAGAGAAATGGGGAGATATTGTCATTGGCAGCAAAGACACCAGAGCCAGGCTGCCCTGGAACCACAGCCCAGCATGGCCAAGGAACTGGCAACATGACTTCAGGGAAGCTACTGGAAGGTTCTGGGCTTCAGTTGCCTTAGTTATGAATGAGCATAATAGTATTGCCTTGTATGGTTACAGTGAAGATTAGATAGAGTGAACATAAGGTATGAGCCACACAATGGGCTCTCAATATATGCTATTATCGTTATTTTGAAGGCCATGGCTAAAATGTGATACCCATTGTGTTCCAGTAATAATGCATAGTAGTAACTGTGGGTCTCCCTTGTTTTCTTTTTTCAGGGGGTGGTTTGGGGCTGGGCAAGTTACTGCTTCTTGTGTATTTAGTTTGCTCCTCTGTGAAATGGGAGTAAGAACAGCACCTGCCTTAGGTTGGGAAGTGAGGCAATGTAACTAAAGCACTTGGAGCAGAACATGATATCTGATCAGGAGTTCATAACTCTAGATCCTTATACTGTGACTGCGTACTGTTTTATCATTGTGATCATCACAACGCATAAGATGTGGTGGTGACTATCCATAAAGAGCGCAATGCTTCACTCCTCACAGATAGGGCTGAATGGGTCATCAAGGGCCGATGATAAAAGTGACCTCAAAACAATGACCACTTCAGTCCTTGCCCCACAGCAGTTCTATATCCCTATAGCAACTTTGCAGGGTGCAGTCATTATCATCCACCTATTTCACAGATGGAGAAGCTGAGATTCAAAAGCCTCATGCACAGCTGCATCACGATAGTAACTGCAAAGCCATGATTCACCCCAACGCAATATTTCAATAACTATTCCATATTCCATTATGTCTACACAATGTGCCTGTCCTCTCATCCCCCAACCCTCCTTACCCCTTGGAAGCCCTCATGGCAGCTGCGACAAAAACCAGGGAAAACCATCAGATCTGTAACTGCCTCATGCTGTCCTGATCTCGGTAACCTGGTAGGCCAGGTATGCTTCTCTCATTTCCCTTGGATACAGGGGCACTCATTAGTAGCACAGTCAGTGGACACCAAGTCCCAAATAAGGGAGACAACCTTCACAGGACTAAATTCATTTATCCATTAACACTGCCTGTAAAGGGAAACGTGTTTTCCACAGATTCAATCTCCATTTTCTTTTTTCCTCTCCATCATTCCAACACTTCAAAGGCAATGTCTCATACCTACATTATGCTTACCAACAATGGGAGGAGAAAAAACATCTCAAGGCAATAGGCCTTTAGAACACAGGATAGGAACAACTCCAATGATCATACCTAGTTTTCAAGACCACAAATTATTACTTTACAGTCATCGTCAATTGTAAATTGCCTAGGAATCAGCTGGGAGGGTATCAATGAGTTCGCACTCCTATCCCATTTCTTGCCATAGTGAACCGAAGTAGTTGGTCTGCGGCCCAAGCTATTGGGTCTTAGGGAGCATGCTTCAAAATACTCCCATCTCGTGCATGTGGGCCTTGCATTCTCCACTTACCTCCAATGAAAGAATCCCTGGCACACACGTTTGGCACATCTAGCAACACAAAGCAGCAGTTCTTTGTTATGCTGTGTTGAAAGCATCATCACTATGTGGGTCAAATAAAGGAACACATCTGCACAGCGGCTGGAGAAGGAAGATACCCAGGTACACTAGATGGCTGTGCTGAGCCTGGCCTCCATTATACCCGGAGGAAATTCTCTTTTAGCTGGGGGACTCGTCATATGCAACTGCAGAGGCAAGGGTTGCTGTTTACAGGGAATTAGCTATTTTTGTGATCTCACTTCAAGGTATCCATCGATGCTGATTGGATGGCTATGTATCTACCCCTCCCTTACCAATATGGAAAAACTTATTTCCAGAATCTCATTTAAAAAGCTCTCATTTGCATGTATTTATTGATCATAAAAGCAACAAAAATAATAAGCGCCTATGACATGCTTGTTTTCATTTTACAGTAATAGCAAGTATCTTTTGAAGCATCTATAATTTTCCCTATTTTACAGATGACAAAACAGAGGCTGAGTGACGTTAAAGTGGCAAAGCTAGTAAGACACAGATATGCGTTTCCAACTCAGACGTGGCTGTTTCCAATGCTTGTGTCGTCACAAGATTGCCACACTGAGCTGTTCCCCCATCGTCATATTCTTCAACACATAACACCGGGAGGCTCTGAAGAAATTAACATCATCTATATATTCTTATTTGTGTCTGTTTTATATCATATTTATTTTACCCACTTAGAATTTACAAGAGAAGTGTTACTGCCGAACGAGAAAATATAAGCACGGCAATAATCTACACTCAGAGCTTATTGCTAATGGCATCCTGCAAATTCTAATCCAATGGGCCTTAATTGCATTATGCTGATGTCTCTCATCCTTCCGCTTTACATACTCTCGGTCCTGATTTTATGTTCTAAAACCTTAAATAGGAGCTGTCACATTTACAGCAGCAAGAGACACTGGCGTTGAGCATAGTATTGACATGACATTATTCACTGAACTACAGGAGAGATCTAACTCAACTGGTTTAATAATTCATCAATATCGTATGCGGGACTTCATAACACTAATTCCTCTAGTATTATTTAAGCGATGGTAATGGTTGCGATGGGTGACATCTTCACTGGAAAATGTATGGGGACACAGTTGACTAGTGATTCTTGTATGTCTTAGTCAAGATCGTGTGCCAGTCTGATGTGGAGTTTGACCCATCTTTGCCAAGTCTAAAGATGAAAAGTGTGCCCTCACAAATGTTCTTCCTCATAGGATTCGCAGGAAAGGGGAGTTTGAGAGTCTCTTCCCTGGCTTGACACATTTTATCACTTTGCTTTTAATAAACAAACACTCTCGGAGAGGATTCCACATTTTAAAATATGGAACCACACCGAAAATGATCGCTGGCAAAACCCTGGATTTCCTTGTCTCTCACACCTTTTTTGGGGCGGGGAGGGGAATGGGGGAAGTCTTGAAGAACAGAGGCTGAGTTTGCTATTCCTAACCTTCAAATCAACCAACCAGCATCAACCTTCACTCCAGGGCCCTCCACCAGATCCCCTTCCTACCTCCCCCTGCCAAAATACACTAACATCCCTAAGAAGAAAATGATGACAACTCTTCCTTCACTATATACAGGCCAAAATTTTTGCCTTGTGTTGCTGGAACTCAATTTATAAAATAACCATGTCAATATCTATAGGTAATTGTGAGTCTATTCAAGGAGAAATTGCACCAGATAACAGCTTATTTAATTTGGTATAAGAGTTACGTGCCATGGAAAGCAAAACTATTAAAAATGCTTAGACAGTAATTGGCAATATTTTGCAATCCGGATAAAAAATGCTTATCTTGCCAGAAACTAACAAGAGAGTGAAAATATTCCAAAACCGTCCCATTTCCCTCTATGCAATATATTCACTTTGCAGCTTAAAAACAGTTTAAGGAAGGACAGTGAATGACACAGGAGGTTGGCAGTCAACATGATTGTGCATTTATGCCTTGCTATTGAAGAAAGAGCCTTTTTTCACAGTGAATTTTTCATTCTAATGTAAGTGATGATTTACGTTAACTATAGGTAAAGCGTGGTTACATTTTCCTGAAGG
This sequence comes from Macaca thibetana thibetana, assembly GCF_024542745.1. Lineage (NCBI taxonomy): Eukaryota > Metazoa > Chordata > Mammalia > Primates > Cercopithecidae > Macaca > Macaca thibetana. The sequence goes on along the minus strand of NC_065597.1, from coordinate 21,424,079 downwards.
ATTGCTGGCAAGTAAAGAGGAGTACAATAAGTTGAAGCATAAAAGCTTTCTCTGTCATAATATTTATTATAATGGCATATAAAATAGCTGAAATAAATAATAGATGACTAAAGGTAAATTCATATGATAAAGAATCCTTCAGCAGACACCATTACTTTTGACTGCTCTAGCTTTATACACAGTTGAAGACTCTTAATAAACATGCCCTATATCTTATGGAAGTACTGCAAACATCAAAGACGTGCTTAAAAGGCAACGTACTGGACATGAGCTAATTTACTGTATAATTACCTTCTCAACAGCAACAGTCTGTATATTCTGAATATTTAATAGCCGTGTTCTTAATGAAACTTGTTAAGCCTCGGAACTTCCCACTTCGGGGAAGTCAGTGATAAAAGAAAAATCAGTGCCCCACACCTCCTCGATTCAGAAAGATGTGTAGCTCCGAACACAGAGATCCGGGACCTGGTGATTGCCGCAAGTCGCAAGTCAATAGTGGGTAAATTGAATAAAAAGACAAAAACAAGATTTGTCTGTTCTGGTCGAAAGGATTTTACATTCCACACGGCAGACTTGTGAAGTCTGAACAATTCTCAAATGGAGGGAGATGGTATCGGTTCCAGCTGTTGGGAGGGCCAGAACTATATCCTGATAGCCGAGTCTGAGCAGAGCGTGAGCAGAGTCTGCTCTGGTTCTCAGCCAGGGGCCATTCTAACCGCTAGCAGACATCTGCTAATTTCCGGAGACATTTCTGCTTGTTGCAACTTGGTGGAAAGTGAACTGGCATCTAGAGGGCAGAGGCCAGGAATGCTACTCAGTATATTACGATGCACAGGACAGCCGGCCTAACAAAGGATTCTCTGGCCTCAGTAGTCCCGAAGTTGCCTGCGTGTGGTTGGTCACAAGCACTTTGGTTAACCCAAGTAGTCATCAGCTATTTACATTTACTGTTAGTTGCAAAAATAAAACTGGTTCATTATATTACAAATAATACAGAAGTGGATAAAGTATAAAGTAAAAACGTTCCCCAAGTTCTACTGCGCCAAGGTAAGGACAGGGACAGCCTGGTTCAGGTTCAGATCCTTCCAGAGTATATTTTCTACCCATGTAAAAACATCATGCAACTTTTCCTAAAAACATAGTGTTGTAGCTCATGTGGTTGCTTCACAATCTAGTTTTCCTCAATAATACATAATTGAATCTATCTAAACAGAGCTCTACGCCCATACTTGGTCACCAGTATGTGTGGCCCACTAAAGTATATTCAATCATTCATCAAAAACCGTCCCCACATACTTCACTAGCTTTGTGAACTTTTTATTTACATTCTCTACACCTGAGCTTCCTTATCAGTAAAAACAGAAATTAAAGAACTTGCTCCTTGAAGTTACTGTGAGAATTGTTGGATAATATCTATGAGAAGCGGCCGGGTGTGGTGGCTCATGCCTGTAATCCCAGCACTTTGGGATGCAGAGGCAAGTGCATCACTTGAGGTCAGGAGCTCAAGACCAGCCTGGCCATCATGGTGAAACTCCATCTCTACAAAAATTAGCCAGGTATAGTGACACGTGCTAGTAGTCCCAGCTAATCAAAAGGCTGAGGCAGAATAATCGCATGAACCCATGAGGCGGCGTCTGCAGTGAGCGAAGATCGCGCCACTGCACTCCAGCCTGGGCATCAGAGCAAGACTCCACCTCAAAAAAAAAAAAAAAAAAATCCTATAACTGTTACTCATTGTTTCTGTTGTAATATTCTTTTATGTTGTTGCCAGGATTTTTTTTATTTTTTATTGCCACTGAAAGCAATGCTGCAATACAAATACTTAGCAAAATATAATATTTTTCTTTAAGATTAATTCCTGGAAGTAGACCCACTAGGTCAAGAGATACCCACATTTTAAATTTTGATCAATTTTTACTGAGGGTCCTCCAAAAAGGTTATACCAATTTCCATTCCCAAGAACTCTACAGGAGACTATGAAAGAAAAGCAAAACAACCAATAATTCACACTGACATTTATCGTAAATTAAAATGTACAGCTTCATATCTGCATCTCTAATACCTGATGCATACACAATAGTACTGAGCACGTTTTCAGGACAAGCTTTAATTTAGAAAATGAATGAATGACTGTTTAACATACCATCAAATATGGGGGAAAGCCGTAAGTAGAAATACAAGTAGGCTACTCATATTGGCAGCAACAATTTTCCATAAGCCATTTGGAAACCCAGGCACTTCTCCTGGTGCTTCAGGCTGTCTGGCTGAATGCCGGCCTCTTGGAAGTTGGCCACACTGTGTGTGACGGATATGTGCTTGGTATGCAGAATATGCAGTAAACATGTAACAGTATCATCATGCTGGAGAAATGACCATGACAGTTTTCACTTTACAGATGAATCTAAAGAGAGAAATCATTCAGAGGATCTCCAGGAACAAAGCAGGATGTTTAACAGATAAACTGGAAAATATTTTTAAATGTGCTTCGGAAAAAAATAAGGTTTCCTGCTTAAAATGGTATCTGCCTCGCAGTAGTTTATGGGTTCCCACCATAATACCCATAAAGACAGAAAAAGTAGCCAAGGGCGATGGCTCGCGCCTGTAATCCCAGCACTTTGGGAGGCCAAGGCAGGCAGATCACCTGAGGTCAAGAGTTCGAGACCAGGCTGGCCAACCTGGTGAAAACCCGTTTCTACTGAAAATGCAAAAAAAAAAAAAAAAGAGAAAAAAAAAAGGCTGGGCACAGTGGCTCATGCCTGTAATCCCAGCACTTTGGGAGGCCAAGGCAGGCGGATCACGAGGTCAGGAGATCGAGACCATCCTGGCTAACATGGTGAAACCCTGTCTCTACTAAAAATACAAAACAAATTAGCCGGGCCTGGTGGTGGGCGCCTGTAGTCTCAGCTACTCGGGAGTCTGAGGCAGGAGAATGGCGTGAACCCAGGAGGCGGAACTTGCCGTGAGCTGAGATTGCGCCACTGCACTTAGCCTGGGTGACAGAACGAGACTCTGCTTTTAAAAAAGAAAGAAAGAAAAAGTTGAGGACTCAAAACACCATAAACACAAACAGAGTCATCACTATCGCTAAATTTTGTGCGTCATTTGGAGTAGCTACAGGACCAAATAAATTATGCTGAAAATGAATTGAAGAAGCAACTAAAACAACAGTAACAACAAGTGAAATTTTTTTTATGGGGGAAAGGATTTCACTGAGCCATTAAATCATGCATTGTCTGGCTTTGCTGATCAGAATGATAGACATTAAATAACTTGATACCTAAGAAAAAATTTAGACATGTATATAAGACTTTCAAGAGTAACAGGGAGAGAGGAAAAGAGAGAAAGACAGAAAGGAAGAAACGGAGGAAAGAATCATTAGCTTCCAAATGAGCAACAGGGAGAAAAAATGATGTATGGAGTAACTCAGACAAAAAGAAATTTAATCGATTCAAAAATATGCCTGGTGGCCAGGCACAACGGCTCACACCTACAATCCCCACAATGTAGGAGGCCAAGGCGGGCGGATCGCTTGAGGTCAGGAGTTCGAGACCAGCCTGGCCAACATGGTGAAACTCCATCTCCACTAAAAGTACAAAAATTGGCCGGGCCTGGTGGCACACACTTTTAATGCCAGCTACTTGGGAGGCTGAGGTGGGAGGAACACTTGAACTCAGCAGGCAGAGTTTGCAGTGAGCCGAGATCACGCCACTGCACTCCAGCCTGGATGACAGTGAGACTCCGTCTCAAAAAAAATACACATATATGCCCAGAAAAATTTAAAAATAAGAAAAACTTAGTAGTGAAGAAAACACAATGAAATATAGCAATTATTTCAAATTTATCAGTAATGGTAAGAAACATGAACTTAAATTCACACATTAAAAGGCAGAAACCAACAGACGAGAAATTCAAAAATAGTTCTATGCTGTATAAAAAAAATACACTGCAGATAGAGAGAACTAGCTATCCCTCAGAATAGTTCTCTTTCCACAGTACGGGAGAAGAGGCTGACTAGACAGAAAGCCACGTTTCCTGACCTACACTGCATTGAGATGAGATATTTGTTTCCACTAATGGTCACTGAGCAGAAGACAATGTAACTCCTGGGCTATTTCTCATATGAATTGGGTTCTCCATACTTCAACCTTCCATGAGATAAATGTTAAGCTATAATAAGTTCCTAGGGGACAATACAGCCACTCAATGAAATGAGCTTGGATATCTTCCTCACCAAACAGACAAAGCCAACTGTCAATCAGAGACACCCATGTGGATCTGTGTCTTAACACTGAAAGACATTTGGTAAAACTGCTCTGCCATAATGCAAAAGGTACATCTAGTACCTACTGTACTGCTTCTGAAGCTCCAGGGAAGAGCTAGAATGTCAGTGTGTGCTGGTTGCTCCACACTGCTTTTACCAAGATATTACAAGAAAGAGATGTGCTCCTGAAAAAAGCATTGTCCAGTTTGAAAGCAGAAATGAAAGGTAGGACATTACAGAGTTGAAAAAGTCAATTGATTCTGGAGTCCAAAAAGCATAAAATAAGCCTGCAAAAGTCTTTGAGAGACAATAGCCCATTACGAATTCAAATAATTCAGCCCAGTAGCATATGTCAGATTAATGATGCTACTTTTCAAACCAAGCTCATTATTCCAGATAGCCTCATGGTAGCTGCTACTGAGTTGAAAGAGAGGCATGATGATAACAAATTAGAAAAATAAAGCAACTTGAGAGTCACGTCTAGGAAAGACTGGTGTGGCTACTACTCATGAATTAACTGGAAAGAAATACATCTGAATCCTGTAAGATTATTAAGAAATTAAATAAAGATTAATCTGACCTTAAAAGTCTGTAACTGCTAAAAGCAAAAAACTGAGCCTCAACTATGCACCAGCAGGAAGTGGGCTGATAGTTGCTAATTCCCCTAAGGAAAGTAACCCTACTCCAGATCCAGTTCAGATGGGACCATGGAGCATGATGGACAGAGTACTTCCCTCCAGAGAGCAGATTTAAGACCTGGGTAAAGAATGTTCTCTTACTACAAGGTTCTTTACCTCCCCAGCGTGATTCTATCATTGATTGTCATGGAGCAGCATGTTTCTCATTCTTTTCTTTTGAAAATGGAGATTTTACTGCTAATATTCCATCTCTACTCCACCTTCTATTGCATAGGGCAGCAGTGGGGTTCAAGGCATGAATAGGCTGCCTTCTTGAATGCCACAAGACCATAAGGAACCATATCTAAGCATGAAGGAGACCCTAGAATTTGCACAAAATTAAAGAATTAAATGGGATTTTCAGACTCTGCCTTTGGAAGAAAAGTGAATGTCTTCTCTATGTGGGAATAAGGAAGCAAAAGGTATTTGGTGTCCAGATGTGAGAACTGTAATGGAGACTACCAGCCGTTCACAGAATCCCTGTGCCTTAGTTTCCAAGACACTCAACTAGATTCATTGCCCAGTCTCCTTCACAATTAGGCATAGCCGTGAGACTTGGAGTTGGCCAGTGGAATATAAATCTAAGGGAGGTACACCTCTTCAAGGCCTAGTCCATAAAACACTCACATGTCTACTTCCAGCCTCAATTGAGAGACCAATAACCACTGTTACATAAGCCGGAAATAAATTAGCATTGTGTTAAGCCATTAAAACAACAGAAAATATTTGTCCTAGAAGCTATCCTTGCCTACCTAACACACGTGATTAAAACAGAGAAATATAAAAAGGTTAAAGATAAAGAGTTGAAAGAAAAATATCGGAACATTTTGAAAGTAGAACAGCTAGCATAGCAAATAACATAAAAATAAATTTTAGGCAAAATAAAAATAAAAAACACTAAAGATAAAAATGGATAATGCATAAAGGGCGAAACAATTAAGCAGGAATAGATAACAATCATGAACTTGCATGTGTCAAATAATACAGCCATAAGCAAAAAGATGAACTTATCTATCTTAGTGGCAGAGATTAACCATTTGTAATAGAAATAAGTAAAAGTAGACAAAATGGAGTATTTAGATAAAATGGTCAACAAACCATTAAAAGAGTATAAACCAAGTAAAAGAGCTGTGGAACACTACACATAAAAATATGGATTCTTTTCATACATTCTTGAAGTTAACCATGAGCCAGATCACAAAGGCAATTTCAACATACTTCAAATTCTTATCATCACAAAGATCACACCTTTTTATTGTGACGCACTTAAACTAGAAATTGAAAATAAATGGTTATCATCTTAAAATGAATAAGTTATATCCATCTGTAGAGAGTCAGAGCTAGGAAGTGGAAGCACAAGAAAATTGTAGTACAGTGATGTCACCTTCAATTAAAACTTGCAAAACAATGACATTGATGCTGAGGAGCTGTGCATATCAACTTAACTCATATACTTCAGAAAAATTACCTAGGTATGTCAAAGATCATGTTACCTACTCTAATAATGATTAGCTTGAATGCTAATTAAAGGATGAAGAACAGTGAAGAAAAAAGTGAGGATAACAACAAGAGATAATAAAAGAAAGGATAAACAAGTAAAAAAAATCACAACAAAGACTCAGCAACTTGATCTCTAAATATTCTATGTCAGGAAACAAATTTTTTATATTTCTCATATATTTCTCTTCTTTTTGATAAAGAGTATTTTGAATTTGATGTTTATCCAATGAATAATATTAACGATGGCCAATTCTTATATAGTACTTACTATGTACTGAGCTCTGTTCTAAGAACATTTACATATGAATTCACCCATTTAGCAACTCTCTGAGGTGGGTGGTAATATCATCCCATCTTGCTAAGGAGGGAACTAAAGCAGAGGTTAGGTAACTTGCCCAAGATTTTAAGACAGTTACTTTTGGAGCAAAGATATACCCAGACTGTCTGGCACCTAGATCCATCCCTTTTTTTGTTTTTTTTTTTTGGATACAGAGTCTTGCTCTGTCTCCCAGGCTAGAGTGCAGTGGTGTGATCTTGCTGGCTGCAACCTCCAGCTCCCAAGTTGAAGCAATTCTGATGCTTCAGCCTCCCAAGTAGCTGGGATTACAGACCTGCACCACGATGCTTGGCTATTTTTGTATATTTAGTAAAGACGGGGTTTCATCATGTTGGCCAGACTGGTATCGAACTCCTGACCTCGTGTGATCCTCCCACCTCGGCCTCCCAAAGTGCTGGGATTACAGGCGTGAGCCACCGTGCCCAGCCTTACGGTTTCCATTATGGCACTGTGCAGCCTATATCATTACTACATGATAGGCCATCACTATACACATTACTATACATATCTGTATCCACAAGCAACGTATTTGTTAGGTTTTAACAATTGGTTTTAATTGGATTTCTGATGGTGTTTATTAATCCTCCCTCCGAGAGAGACCTTTCTGGAGAAATTGGTCCCATAATAGGATGGGTAACAGTATGTAATGAAAATGTTTGCCTCTTTGAGCTTTGCCCGGACATTAATGAGCAATCAGTCCAGCCCCTCAATATTGTGGTAGGTGTATTTGTGTGGCCAGCACAGGCCGGGTGAGCTGCCCCTCCTTGGTTGTGTGTTGTGCCTGGTGAGACTCGGCTCTGCCAGTTGCTGCCCACCCCTTCATTCTTAAAGTCTTTATTTTAGTTCTTCTCTTTATAATCTGGAATAAGTCTTCCAGTAACTTACTCAAGAAAGCTAAATGGAAAGCATTTCCTGAGTCTTTTCTTTTTCTACCTTTTTTCCTCTTGCTTGACACTTAAAAGATACCCCTGAGTATGAAATATGTAAGTTCCACTGTTTTCACTGCAATATTCTTCACTATCTTTTGGAACTTACTGTGACAGAGGAGAAATCTGACATCACTGTGTAAACTCAGAATAATGTCTAGCACACAGTAAGCCCTGAGCATACACTAGTTATGATGTTCCTAATTTTCCACATTAATGGGTTATCCTTTAATGTACACACTTCCCAAGTTCAATGAGAAAACAAACTCTAAAGAAAAAGAATAGGAAAAAAAGGAAAAGAAAAAGGATAGAGAAAGAAAGAGCTGAGAGAGGAAGGGAGGGGATGAGACAAGAACAAGCCACATTCGAATCTGGCTCTGTAGTCACCTCTCCCATGGCCCAATGGGACAAATGAATCGCGATGGGTAATTTTGCCAAAACCCAGCTAACTTATAGACTGCATGTGTTGCAAAGAGCATCCCAGGCAGCATTAGAGTGGGGAGGGGAAGGCAGAGGACCCCACCTTACAAATGTCCATTAGAAGCCACTTCACGATGGCATGCATGTTAATGCAGCCTGGCCTCAGTGCAAGCTCTCCCTGCCTCTTCAATATTTATAAAGAGCATCTTCCCTTTTCTCCTTGGCTGGAGGATATAGATGTTCTCCATGGGAAGAGTTTCTACCGCTTGCAGCCTGATGGGCTGGCCCAGAGCTTTCACCATATTAAAAAGAGGACTTGCTACATTTAGTATATCAGGAAAACCAAAGGACAGCACTGACTTTATGAGGTCACACTCCTTTCTGGGATATCAGGTCTACCAAGCATCCCCTAGAAGGGGATATGGGGGAATTGTGGCTGAAGGCCACATGTTCTAGTTAACCTAAGAGTCACCTGTCATCACTCATATAGGACCTACAACCTTGTCCTCTGTATAAATTTAGAAAATCCATTCCACTCATGTAAACTGAAGGCTTTTGAGAATGTACCCTCTGTTCACAGAAGGGGAGATTACAGACATGGCCTTATTTTACCCTACTGAGCCCTTACAAAGTTGACATAATTACTTCTAGTTTATAAACAAAACAAAGACTGAAAAAGCATGCGAAATCTGCTCAAAAATAATAATTAGAAGCTGGCAGAAGCCAGACGCAGCGGCTCACACCTGTAATCTCAGCACTTTGGGAGGCCAAGGCAGGCAGATCACCTAAGGTCACGAGTTTGAGACCAGCCTGACCAACATGGTGAAATTCCATCTCCACTAAAAATACAAAAGTTAGCAGGGTGTGGTGTCACACACCTGTAATCCCAGCTACTCAGGAGGCTGAGGCAGAAGAATAGCTTGAACCCAGGAGGCAGAGGTTGCAGTGAGCTGAGATTGCGCCACAGTACTCCAGCCTGGCGACAGAGTAAGACTTCGTCTCAAAAAAAAAAAAAAGAGGTTGGCACAACTGGGATGGTAGTCCTCCCTCCGTTGTGACAAGTCAATTCTCCTTCCAAAACAGTACTGCTGTATCCATGCCACTACCTTCTCCCCAGCCTGGAAATTATCCCTGAGCCCAGGAGATTATGAAGGGGCCACATCCATAAGTACTTCACTTAAAAAATGTTGTTCTGTCCATGAACTTAAAGCCTTTTACACCTTTTTTCTGTTTTATTCCCAGGGCTCTCCAATCTTTTCGCTTCCCTGGGTGACACTGGAACAAGAATTATCCTGGGCTGCGCGTAAAATATTAATACGCTAACCCTAATGATAACTGATGAGCTGGAAAAAAAAATGGCAAAAAAAAATCTCATCATGTTTTAAGCAAGTTTAGATATTTGTGTTGGGCCGCAAAGTTGTCCTGGGTGACATGTGCCCACAGGCTGCAGGTTGAACAAGTTTGATTTAGACCATTAAAACTGTAACTTTTTGGCCAGGCGCAGTGGCTCACGCCTGTAATCCCAGCACTTTGGGAGGCCGAGGCGGGTGAATCACGAGGTCAGGAGATCGAGACCAACCTGGCTAACACAGTGAAATCCCGTATCTACTAAAAAATATACAAAATTAGCCAGACGTGGTGGCAGGCACCTATAGTTCCAGCTACTTGGGAGGCTGAGGCAGGAGAATGGCATGAATCTGGGAGGCAGAACTTGCAGTGAGCCGAGATTGCACCACTGTACTCCAGCCTGGGCGACAAAGTGAGACATCATCTCAAAAAAAAAAAAAAAAAAAAATTGTAACTGTTGTGATAGAAAAAAAAAAAAAACTCCAGCTGATTTCAGCTTCTCTACTACATCCACCCCCCAGGCTTTGGATTAAACAAGTTTGACAACTGAGTCAGGTATGATAGGAACTGTTTCTGTATGTGTAGAAAGAAAATACTAACCCAACCACCTGCTCATTTTGACTTGACATGCTTTTCTTTCCAAATGACCATGAGTCCTCTAGAACAGGGACTGGCAAACCTTTTCTCTAAAGGATCAGATAGTAAGCATTTTAGATTTTTCAAGTATCTCCCAAATACTCAGCTTTCATAGCATGAAAGCAAAATTGACCAAAGAGGATATAGAAATAAATTGGCGTTCCTGTGTTCTTCCCAGTAAAACTTTATTTACAAAGCCGGGCACTGGGCAGGAATTCTGCCCTGAAGGACACAGTTAGTTGACGACTATTTTAGAATAAGAGTGTGGTCCCCTGAAGTCTAACAGTCTTATAATTAATACTACGTTCAGGTTCCAATTAATGCATGAGAAAAAAAGGAGAACGTCATGCCATTCCTTAGAGTGTCTGTTCTTTCTCACCCACTATTTGATAAAGTACACAGTAAAAACCAGCCTAACACTCTCAAACAACGTGAAGAGTTAAGGATGTGTGGATGGGCATAGGAGGGAGCATCTGTAAATACTTTGCCCTGGAAAATGTGTGTTCTATTAAGTAATCGAAAAGTTTAACAGTGTTACACTTCATACGTAACAGCATTAAATGTTTTCTATCATTCCACATGTCCTCTTAAACATGAAACCTTTTTTGAAATGCATTTTGGCATCTCTAGGAATTTACCAAAAATGGTCAGCAAATTGAAATAGGGGTTTCTAGACATTTCCCAAGTATGCCAATACCTGGGCATTTAGGGTGCTAAGAAAACACATTTTCCAGTGGGTCCAAAGATGTATTCCCTGATCAACTGGTGATACTTTCCTGAATCTAGGAAAAGAAGCTTCAAATCACAAGCCCCATCTTCACCACCTGGCACATGGGCATAGTATTTCTGTCCAGTTCATACACATTTATACTTCAGAAACTTGAACCAAAACAACAAAACAATGTTTCTCTAATTAAAGGAGAGCTGTACACTTTCCTCTTTACTGGAGAAGTGTAAGTTGCAAATGAAGACCCAGAAATTTGGTGGAGGAAGCCATAGAAGGGCATGCAGAAGCACACACACACGAAAAAAAGAACGAAAACAAGAAATAAGGAGATTGTTTACAGAAAAGTTACTAATGAGGCTATTTCCCCTATACGTGGTAATCTTTTCCTAAATGATAGCAGTAGATACAGACTCCCTACCACCTTTTAGAGTCATTTCATCATGTGGAAACAATTACAAGCAACACTATCATACAGGGAATTCCAGGATCCTACTGGGGACAGAATGTATGGACCTTCCAGGAGGAATCTGAATTTTTTTGTCGCTATTGAAGTCATGTTCAATGTTGCCCAGATTCAGTTGCAAGCCTTGTTGGGAGCCACAGTTTATTGGCAGAATGCTCTGTGTGCCAAGAACCCCAGCAAGCACCTGATTTAGAGGGAAGTAAATATTTCTCAATAAACAGAACCTACTATCCAGCAGTAAAAAAAGAAAAACCAAACAAAAACATAACCACCAGCTGGCTCATGGCATTAGGTTCCTCCAGCGCTTTCAGTTCCACGGATGCGCTGAATACAATCACACTGATGATGTCAGGTGACACAGAGCCACCAGTTGCTCTTGGCAGGGGCTAAACTGGGCACTTTGCACTAACATTGATTTCCTCCTTCATCCTCAGCATCTTCAAGAAGTAGGTGGCCGGGCGCGGTGGCTCAAGCCTGTAATCCCAGCACTTCGGGAGGCCGAGACGGGAGGATCACGAGGTCAGGAGATCGAGACCATCCTGGCTAACATGGTGAAACCCCGTCTCTACTAAAAATAAATACAAAAAACTAGCCGGGCGAGGTGACGGGCGCCTGTGGTCCCAGCTACTTGGGAGGCTGAGGCAGCAGAATGGCGTGAACCCGGGAGGCGGAGCTTGCAGTGAGCTGAGATCTGGCCACTGCACTCCAGCCTGGGCGACAGAGCGAGACTCCGTCTCAAAAAAAAAAAAAAAGTAGGTATTAGCATCTTCATTTTGCAAGTGAAGAAATGGAAATCATGTAACTTAAACTCATAAACCAGATGGAGAAAGAATGTGAACCCAAGTCTAACTGGCCCCAAAGAATGATCCACAGCTCAACCCATAGTACACATAAAATACTATGACTTCAACTGTGACTATCACAGACAGAAGAAAGGCAGGGGACTAGGAACATCCTTGCAAAGGATGAAATTCCAGGTACCTAGACAGAATGGGATGAAGACAAGAAAAATCAGAAAAAGGCCAAAACGACTGCATGTAGGGGAAAGCACAGAAAATTCCTTGTTCCCTCTTGCTCTCCGGAGATCCGTAATCATATGCTACGCTGTTCCCTGGAAGTGCAGACATACACAGGGTAGCACATTAATCCTTCAAACACTAACAGATGCTGGCAGGGATTTAGACTGGAATGTATTTACAAAGTGACAAATTATGTTCTGTATTATATATAGAGAGAAAGAGCACCCACAAACAGGCTGATAAATGTCAGCTGCAGTCATGACAAACAGTTTATTTTTATTATACTGTAACCACAAATGTTTTTTTCTTCTTTCTCATTTTTTTTTTTTCTTCAGGAGTCCCAAAGATTTATTTGTTGCAGGGAAAAAACAAGATTATATATGACACAAAGTAATAACAGTAAGATCAGATATTCCGGGCACCCTGCCCTCCTGGAAAAGCTACATGCAGGCTCAACAGTGCTACTAAAAATGCTGCCTTCTCCAAAGCCCAGTAAATGGTTAATAAATCAGAACCGATACAATGCCTTGTAATTAGATACAGCCTTAGTTCACAGACTAACCAATTGATAGACAATATCCAATTCCCCCTTTAGTGGCTATCAGGAGAGTGGAGTAACTATTAAAATAAATTTAATGGCTGTGACAGGTAAGAAAATATACCAGAAGCTAAAGTGTAATCAGTATATCCAAAGCCAAAATAAAAGTATAGTCTTCACTGCAAACAGGGTCGCTGGAAAGGAGGCTTACGGATGGAGAGCGACATCCACAGGCCACAAAGGGCAAGGTCACTAGCTCTAAAGGAACTTTCGACCTTGAAAACAAGACTGAGAAGGGGGGGTGTGGCCTGGGGACAAGAGAAAATGCAACCATTTATTATTAAACTGTTTCGAAGAATTCCTCTTGCCCACTTGGTCAGCCGGATGTCAGCAGGAGTGACAGGCATTCTTCCGGAAGCATCACAAGATGGCAGAGCAATGGCCTGGGGTCTTCATGCTGGGCTTCCCATCCAGGCCCCGCCTCGAACTCTGCAGGTGACCTTGGGCAAGTTCCTGCTCCCCAACCTCCTCCCACAGGACCTCACGGTCTCAGCTGTAAGCTACTGGGGTTGGATCTCATGGTATTACTAAGATCTACTCCGGAGTCCCATTTCTTCTTTCCAACAGGTTGAGGGTTGGCAAGTATAGGAGGGTTAATAGAAGAACATGAATGGTGGTAGTCAAGTATGTTAAGAAGAAAAGGGAGTATTTTACCTTCTGGGACTCTCAGATACCAATTTCTTATGAAATCATGGCAAGTTAAAACTCCCCTGGCCTGGAACAGTGGCTCACACCTGTATTCCCAGCACTTTGGCAGGCCAAGGTGGGAAGATCACTTGAGCACAGGAGTTCAAGAACAGCCTGGGAAACTTAGTGAGACTCTCACTACAATTTTTTTTTTAATTAGTTGGAAGTGGTGGTGTGCACCTGTGGTCCCAGCTACCTGGGGGGTTGAGGTGGGAGGATCACTTGAGCTTGGGAGTTTGGGGATGGAGTAGGCCATTATCACGCCACTGCACTCCACCCTGAGTGACAGATTAAGACCCTGTCTCAAAAAAAAAAAAAAAAAAAAAAAGCCCTCAAAAACTCCCCAAACTTGCACACACTCTAAAAGCAACATTTTAAAAATATATGGAATTGACAGGAATACATTTAAAGCCACAATTCACATAGCACGGTGAACACACACACACACACACACACACACACAGAGTGACCACTGGATGGAAAGGAATTTTTTCCTAATACTAGATAAAAAAGATTTTGTGGTGGAATATAGGTGTGGGTACCACTGTCATTAGAGAAAAGATAGAAAGCCTTCTCCCCTACCCATGGAACTGAAGACTTGGATATTGACTAACGCTGCGGAAGGAACCAGATCTTCCTCTGGGCATAGTCACAGGCAACCATCTGAGCAGGATGCCATTCTGACACTACCACCTCCTTTATGCATTTAGGAACTTCGGAACCTCACTTCCCTCATCTTTGCAACCAAAATATTAGTATCTCCTTCGTAAGATTGTGAGATGATTACAGAAGATAATGCTGGTGATATATTTATCTACTGGACACACAGTAAGTTCTTCATGAACTGTGTCTATTCTTTTTAGGTTGAGGCTGTTTCCTGGAAACCCTCCAAGCCCCATCCAACCCTAAAAGAAATAAATGCCTCTTCTACAAGAATCAAGATTTTTTCTTGTCTTTTTTGCGGGGTGGGGTGTGGATAGAGGCTTGCTCCATTGCCCAGGCTGGAACACAGTGGTGCCATCTCGGCTCACTGCAACCTCCACCTCCCGAGTTCAGGCAATTCTGCTGCCTCAGCCTCCTGAGTACCTGGGACTACAGATGCCCGCCACCACGCCTGGCTAATTTTTGTATTTTTAATGGAGATGGGGTTTCACCGTGTTGGTGAGGCTGGTCTTGAACTCCTGACATCAGGTGATCCAACCTCATTGGCCTGCCAAAGTGCTGGGATTACAGGCTTGAGCTACCATGCCTCAACTATTTTTTTCTTTATCCTACTTCACATACCCTACTTCACATCACTACTTTGCTGTGTCTCCTCTCTTGTTCTTTCTACAGTCAAGAGGGACGAGGCACACATCTGACACTAACATGCTCCCACGAGTTCAGTACCATTCCCTAGGCTAACAGCAGACCTTCAACTGTTCAAAACCAAGTTCTCAGCAGCCTGTGGCAACAGGACATAAAAAGTGGGGAGTGAGGAAGGATGCAGTGAGAAGAAAAAAATCACTCCATTAAAACAGCGTCCTTCCTAGAAGCCAACCAGACAAAGCTGGAATGGTTTCAGCAACAGAATAAATGGAGGTATTAATGAATCAAAAACATAAGAGAAATACCTGTGAATCTATGCTCATATAAAGTAACTGAATCAGAAATCAACGAAGTAGGGGCCGGGTGCTGTGGCTCAAGCCTGTAATCCCAACACTTTGGGAGCCCAAGGTGACAGGATCACCTGAGATGAGGAGTTAGAGACCTGCCTGGTCAACATGGTGAAACCCCATCTCTACTAAAAATACAAAAATTAGGTGGGCATGGAGGCGTGGACCTGTGTATCTCAGCTACTCTGGAGGCTGAGACAGGAGAATCAACTGAACACGGGAGGCAGAGGTTGCAGGGAGCCAAGATCACACCATTGCACTCCAGCCTGGGTAACAAGAAACTTTGTCTCAACAAAAAGAAAAGAAAGAAATGGGGGAGAAGGGATAGCTCTTTCTTCAAAAGACTTCCAATTAGTGAGTGTAAAAAGAGTAAGAGAAATACATAGTTACCACTAGTCAAGCACCACAGCAAACACTGCTGCAGGCGAGATTCAACAATGGAAAGCCAGCAGGTGAAAGTTTAAGGAAAACCAGGCTGCTAAGCATAATCTCAAAACATCTCCCTTCAAATAATAATGAATTTCAAAGGAAAAATGAATAACATTACATTGGAAAAACTCAGCAGACATCACCTTAACCAAGCGATCAACGTTAACATTACCAGGGATAAGACAGATCAACATTATGTTCCACCTGAGGTAATACACTAAGAAAGACACTGCATCATTTTTATAATGTTCTTGCCAAAAAATGCTTGCACTCAGTGCAATGATGAGAAAATATCGGACAAATCAAAGCCTCAAGCTCAGGAAAAAAAAAGGAAGTAAGTGAGCAACTATCAAAGATTGAAGGCTCCAAGCCAGGTGCAGTGGCTCAGGCCTGTAATCCCAGCACTTTGGGAAGCTGAGGCAGATGGATTTCTCGAGCCCAGCAGTTCGACACCAGCCTGTGCAACATGAAGAAACTCCGTCTTGATCAAAACAAATACAAAAATTAGTCAAGCATGGTGGTACATGCCTGTAGTCCCAGCTACTCAGGAGACTGAGGTGGGAGTACTGCTTGAGCCTAGGAGGTGGAGGCTGCAGTAAGCCATGATCGTACTCCAGCTTGGGTGACAGAGTGAGACCTGTCTTTAAAAAAAAAAAAAAAAAAAGGACTAAAGGCACCAAGGAGATACAACAAGTAAATATAATGTGGCATCCTGGACTAGACCCTGGAATAAAAAGATGACCCTGCGTTAGTGGTGAAATTTGAGTAACACAGTATAGTTAATATTTAGTACCAATGTCTATTTTCTAGTTTTGATTATTATAGCATGACTAGGTAAATTGCCAAAATTAGAAGACAGTAGAGGTACTGTGAACTATAGATACTTCTGCAACTTTTTTTTTTTTTTTCTAGACGGAGTCTCACTCTGTCACTCAGGCTGGAGTGCAGTGGCAAGATCTTGGTTCACTGCAGTCTCCACCTCCCAGGTTCAAGTGATTCTCATGTCTCAGCCTCCCAAGTATCTGGGATTACAGGTGTGCGCCACCATGCCAGGCTAATTTTTACATTTTTAGTAGGGATAGGGTTTCACCATCTGACCAGGCTGGTCTTGAACTCCTGGTCTCAAGGGATCGACCTGCCTTGGCCTCCCAAAGTGCTGCGATTACAGGCGTGAGCCCCTGTGCCCAGTCTATTTCTCCACCTTCTATGTGAGTCTAAAATTAGTTTAAAATAGCCCTTCATGCTAAAAACGCTCAATAAATTCGGTATTGATGGAACGTACCTCAAAATAATAAGAGCTATTTATGACAAACCCACAGCCAATATCATACTGAATGGGCAAAAACTGGAAAAATTCCCTTTGAAAACTGGCACAAGACAGGGATGCCCTCTCTCACCACTCCTATTCAACATAGTGTTGGAAGTTCTGGCTAGGGCAATCAGGCAAGAGAAAGAAATCAAGGGTATTCAGTTAGGAAAAGAAGTAGTCAAATTGTCCCTGTTTGCAGATGACATGATTGTATATTTAGAAAACCCCATTGTCTCAGCCCAAAATCTCCTTAAGCTGATAAGCAACTTCAGCAAAGTCTCAGGATACAAAATTAATGTGCAAAAATCACAAGCATTCTTATACACCAGTAACAGACAAACAGAGAGCCAAATCAGGAATGAACTTCCATTCACAATTGCTTCAAAGAGAATCAAATACCTAGGAATCCAACTTACAAGGGATGTAAAGGACCTCTTCAAGGAGAACTACAAACCACTGCTCAGTGAAATAAAAGAGGACACAAACAAATGGAAGAACATACCATGCTCATGGATAGGAAGAATCAATATCGTGAAAATGGCCATACTGCCCAAGGTAATTTATAGATTCAATGCCATCCCCATCAAGCTACCAATGAGTTTCTTCACAGAATTGGAAAAAAAAAAAAAAAAACTGCTTTAAACTTCATATGGAACCAAAAAAGAGCCCGCATCTCCAAGACAATCCTAAGTCAAAAGAACAAAGCTGGAGGCATCACGCTACCTGACTTCAAACTATACTACAAGGCTACAGTAACCAAAACAGCATGGTACTGGTACCAAAACAGAGATATAGACCAATGGAACAGAACAGAGTCCTCAGAAATAATACCACACATCTACAGCCATTTGATCTTTGACAAACCTGAGAGAAACAAGAAATGGGGAAAGGATTCCCTATTTAATAAATGATGCTGGGAAAATTGGCTAGCCATAAGTAGAAAGCTGAAACTGGATCCTTTCCTTACTCCTTATACGAAAATTAATTCAAGATGGATTAGAGACTTAAATGTTAGACCTAATACCATAAAAATCCTAGAGGAAAACCTAGGTAGTACCATTCAGGACATAGGCATGGGCAAAGACTTCATGTCTAAAACACCAAAAGCAACGGCAGCAAAAGCCAAAATTGACAAATGGGATCTCATTAAACTAAAGAGCTTCTGCACAGCAAAAGACACTACCATCAGAGTGAACAGGCAACCTACAGAATGGGAGAAAATTTTTGCAATCTACTCATCTGACAAAGGGCTAATATCCAGAACCTACAAAGAACTCAAACAAATTTACAAGAAAAAAAAAACAAACAACCCCATCAAAAAGTGGGCAAAGGATATGAACAGACATTTCTCAAAAGAAGACATTCATACAGCCAACAGACACATGAAAAAATGCTCATCATCACTGGCCATCAGAGAAATGCAAATCAAAACCACAATGAGATACCATCTCACACCAGTTAGAATGGCGATCATTAAAAAGTCAGGAGACAACAGGTGCTGGAGAGGATGTGGAGAAATAGGAACACTTTTACACTGTTGGTGGCATTGTAAACTAGTTCAACCATTATGGAAAACAGTATGGCGATTCCTCAAGGATCTAGAACTAGATGTACCATATGACCCAGCCATCCCATTACTGGGTATATACCCAAAGGATTATAAATTATGCTGCTATAAAGACACATGCACATGTATGTTTATTGCGGCACTATTCACAATAGCAGAGACTTGGAATCAACCCAAATGTCCATCAGTGACAGGTTGGATTAAGAAAATGTGGCACATATACACCATGGAATACTATGCAGCCATCAAAAAGGATGAGTTTGAGTCTTTTGTAGGGACTTGGATGCAGCTGGAATCCATCATTCTTAGCAAACTATCACAAGAACAGAAAACCAAACACCGCATGTTCTCACTCATAGGTGGGAACTGAACAATGAGATCACTTGGACTCAGGAAGGGGAACATCACACACCGGGGCCTATCATGGGGAGGGGGGAGGGGGGAGGGATTGCATTGGGAGTTATACCTGATGTAAATGACGAGTTGATGGGTGCAGCACAGCAACATGGCACAAGTATACATATGTAACAAACCTGCACGTTATGCACATGTACCCTACAACTTAAAGTATAATAATAATAAATAAATTTAAATAAATAAATAAATAAATAAAAATAAAAATTAACAAAACACCAGGGAAATGGCTGTCCCTTAGAGTAGGTGAATGTCCTCACAATGTCTGGTGTCAAAATGCCCTTGCTTTTAGAAAGTAATGTTGATTGTTGATGGGGGCGTAGTGTTAGCTTTTGTTGATTTCTGTTGTTTTTAATGTGTTTTTCTTTTGGGGGAAAATCTTTTTGGCAAGCCTAAACTGGTATCCTCCTTTTTGTTTTCTTTTTAGAAAGTTTATTGTTTCCTGAAATTCAAAATTCTGAGAACTACTAAGCTCATTTAAAATTATTTTCTAATGATTGAACAGTGAAGGCAAATTTGCAAGATGAGTGTTGTTCCCTCCACAGAAAACTAACAATCTTCCAATCACAAAACTCATTCCTCATGTTGTTGCTGTGTCAAAGCATAATGAAGCCCATAGTCACCTCTCCCAGGAAGTCTTCCCTGTTCGTCCCAGGATCCGCACGGCACCATGCCTCATCTGTTTCTCACATCGAATTATGAGCTTCTTTAAATCAGGGCCTCTCACACACATCTCTCGTTGTCTCGTAAAAGGTTGTGATTTTGTTGCTGTTGATTTCCGCAATGAAAATTTAAGTTACTTTTTTTTAAATGTTCCTGGTATCTCTGTAGCTTTTGAAAAATTTAGTATGTTAATTACGTTTTTTCAATCTTGCTTTAACACATAAGCTATAAGATGCTGAAAAACTCATATTCTAACTCATTTTAAGTCTTTTTATCTTTCAGCTCCGAGATAGATTAAAAAAGAAAAGGTGTTTCATCGATTTCCTAAGTACCAACTACCGATCCTTTGTATGTTTTCTAAATGTTCTCCTTATAGCAATTTGGGTGCCCCAGTGATTAGTGTTTTAATAAGAATTAAGCACAGCAGAAAAAAAACTTAATTTGCAGATGCTACATTACTAATTAGCCCAAGAGCTTTAAAGGTTTTTATGTAAAATGCTAAAACTTTTTGTTCAGATCTTCTTTAAAACTGCAAAGAATATTGGAACAAATTGCCAAGCAAACCCAGGACTTCTTTTATCAATGAAATTGAGATACAAGCTCACCTAGCAAGTAAAAGAAGTCACTATAAAATGATAAATACACGATATGGTGAAGGTATAGGAAGGTATAGACACTCAGACACTGCTGGAGAAAGAGTACATACGGGAATAAGCTTTCTCAAGAAGAATTATCTATTTGCATTTAAACTTCTTATTTAGCCCAAGTAAACCAGTAACGTTGCTCATGACGGAAAAAATGGAAAACAGAATCTGTGCCCAGCAATACGGGATTAATTTAGTAAGTTATGAAGCTATAATGTAAAATCAGTACAATCGCACTGCCAAAGAGTATGTATTGATATAGAAACATGGCCACAATATGCCAGGCAAAAAAAAAAATCAGACCACAATGTAACTTCAACTTTATGAAATATAAATATATTTGAATTTTAAAAAGTCAGGAAGAACTACACAAAATTCAGTGATTGTTCCTGACATATGGAACTATTTTTCCCTCCTCATTTGTGTATCTCCAACTATAATTCATACACACACACACACACACACACACACACATATATATATATAAATTTGTTTTTTGACACGGAGTCTTGCTCTGTTGCTCAGTCTGGAGTACAGTGGCACTATCTTGGCTCAATGCAACCTCCACCTCCGGCCTCAGCCTCCTGAGTAGCTGGGATTACAGGCATGTGACGCCACACCCAGCCAATTTTTGTATTTTTAGAAGAGATAGGGTCTCACCATGTTGGCCAGGCTGGTCTCGAACTCCTGACCTCAAGTGATCTGCCCACCTCAGCCTGCCAAAGTGCTGGGATTACAGGTGTGAGACACCGCACCTGGCTATAATTCTTTTATTTACAAAAGTGACTATGTTATTGTGCAACCAAGAAAAGCATTAGCAGAGTTTAAATTTAATCAAATAGATACATTTTGTATGTGAGTGAGTGTAAAACACACATGAATGAAATGAATGAATTTACTACTGGTGACAGCATTTTTTTTTTTTCTTTTTTTTTGGTAAATACAAGAGGTTATCTTTCGGTAGGAGAATTGTTGATTAATGTGTGTTTAGAAGATACTTGACAATTAGATTTCTCTGTATTATTCAAAATTTTATCCGGTGCAGGATTTTTTTTTTAAAAAAAAACAAAGAACTAGTTCTAAGTGTATGCAGCAAGATGAGAAAGTTCTCATGCATATGGTGCACGTATGTGTGTTCTACCCAGGCCTAATGCACAACTCCACTTCTCCAGGAACAGGTCCCCAGGTGTATCGTTGACAAAGAGGAGTAACTGGCCTTCTCCTACTCAATGTGTCCACCGCTTAGCCAAGAAAACGGCAGAGAAGTCAGCCTAACCGAGTTTGTATCCCAGCTGTGCTACTGGTTAGCTCTTTGGATGCTGGATGATTAATTTACCAAACACCCAGAGATCCGGTGAAATGGGAGTAATTACAGATACCCAACAAGAGTGCAGCAAGCAATAAATTAGATAATAAATATACAGCACCCAGCACTGTGCCTGGCATGTGGAAGTGATCAATAATCAAAGCTAGTATTGATAATAACAATCATAACAATGATAATCCTATCTCCAACCCCACAAAGCTGTTTTGAACATTAATGATATGAAAATGTTTAGCACAGAATAAACAGTCCACAAATGTGTCCCAGACCACGTTTTCTCTGACTATGACCAATTCTATCCTTCGAAATCAAGGTTATAACATCACCAAGATAGTGTTGCAGGAAGGTTACAGATTGAAGGGACCAAGCCAGCCTCCTGACCACATTGATTGAATGAACCAAAATACAAACACTACTGGAAAGAGAAGCGGCTATACAGGGAGGAGCAAGATGGCGAAGTGCAGGTTCCTTTGCATTCTGGAGTGTGTTTGTGTGGTACTGAGAAAGGTAAGTACTCGTGCTATTCTCAAAGTCAGGTCTCAATGGAACCTAGCATGTTCTCTCTGCTAGTGGCTCCCATGCTGGCATGATACCACCATCTAGAGAACCCAGCTAGCAACTCACATGACCCCCTTCATAAGAAGTCCTGTCAAACATCAGGAACTTTACTGCAGTGACTCAAAGATTCAAACTAGGGGCCGTGAAGGCTCACGAGAAAGGAGAATCTATGCCTGGTGTATCCTGGCCAGCACCCCTGCCTGGGCCTTCTAGAAATCCATCCCTGTAATTTAATAAATGGATTTCAGCAAATCCAAGTAGTATTGAGGCAAAGTTATACATGGCCATAAAAAGGTAGGTGACATTTAGGAATGGCCATTTATAACATATCATGCATTGCAACTTTTGTTTCAGTTTTTGTTTTTTTTTTTTTTTAGATGGGATTCTTGCTCTGTCACCCAGACTGGAGTGCAATGGTGCAATCTTGGCTCACTGCAACCTCCACCTCCCAGATTCAAGCAATTCTCCTGCCTCAGCCTCCAGAGTCGCTGGGATTACAGGCTCATGCCACTATGCCTCGCTAATTTTTTCTCTTTTTAGTAGAGACGGGGTTTCACCATGCTGACCAGGCTGGTCTTCAACTGCTGACCTAGTAATCCACTCGCCTTGGCCTCCCCAAAGTGCTGGGATTGCAGGCGTGAGCCACCATGCCCAGCCAGAACTTTTGTTTCCATGTGATAGCCTTTCAAAGCGCACCCCTCTGTCCCACTGCCCCACACCTACCTCTGCCACATTCAGAGCACTGGAGAGGAGGTCTAGGGTAGGCGACTTACAACAGACTAGAGATGTGTCATTATCTCCTTCCTTCCTGCCTAGGGACTTAGATTTTCTCACGGGTCCACAAATACACAGGAAAATTAAGCACTTTGAATCTCTACTACTTAAACAGGTTGTGCTCTTATTTTAAACAAGTTGAGTATTTTGAGTATGTGAAACAAATCAAGGTACACATACACTACAAAAAGAAATGTGTTATATATGTATATGTTACATATATTTTATATATGTGTATATGATTCACACAAATATACATATATGCACTTTTATTTATTTTATTATTATTATTATTTTTGAGACGGAGTCTCGGTTCTGTTGCCCAAGCTGGAGTGCAGTGGCGTGATCTCGGCTCACTGCAACCTCCACCTTCCCGGTTCAAGCGATTCTTTTTTTTTTTTTTTTTTTTTAATTTCTACATCTTGGTGGTCATATTTATTGGAAGAGCTTGAGAAAAATGAAAATACTGTTTAGCTTAAGAAGTTGTGAGTTATCTGCAAATCAAGTCATTTCAGGAGTGGAATAATCCCTGGAATTATTTCTTAATATCCAAACGTGTACAGGTGTTTCTTTTGAATGTCTTGTACATTTAGAGAAGCCACTGTACAAAGTCTCCTGTTTTCCATACCGGACAAATTCTTTGTTTCAGTCAACTCTCAGTGGAGGGGCAACCAGGACAACGCCATCTCTCCGGTCAAAGAGCATTGGAATATTCTGTTTTGTTGATTTATATATCTCTTCTTATGTTTCTTAATTTGTACAGTAGTCACAGTTTCTTCCACATCTCCCAAGATCATATGTAAATGTTGATCATAAGCATGTAGTCTGCCTCGAAGCTCTCGGCCATTTCTCATTTTCACATCAATTCCCTTGTCTAGGCTAAGCCTGATGAGATCCAGGGGCTCCTCTAAAGTGTTGATAGTTTGCTGCTGGTCTACGTCATCCGCCATGTCTCCTCAAGCGATTCTCCTGCTTCAGTCTCCTGAGTAGCTGGGACTACAGGCGCCCGCCACCACGCCCGGCTAATTTTTTGTATTTTTAGTAGAGACAGGGTTTCACCGTGTTAGTCAGGATGGTCTCGATCTCCTGAACTCGTGATCTGCCCATCTCGGCCTCCCAAAGTGCTGGGATTACAGGCGTGAGCCACTGCGCCTGGTCTCATATATACATTTTTATCTATATACATACATATATGTATACATACATATTTTTGTATATACAGACACACACACAGGAGCAATTACTCAAGAGAGAAAAGCAGTTTGCTATTAGTTAGTATAGGGTGACTGGCAAACAGGAGCCTCATTATACTATCCTCTCTACTTTACTTTTCTTTTGAGACAGAGTCTTGGTCTGTCACCTAGGCTAAAGTGCAGTGGTTCCATCTCAGCTCACTGCAACCTCTACCTCCCAGGTTTAAGCAATTCTCCTGCCTCAGCCTCCAAGTAGCTGTGACTACAGACATGCACCACCACTCCCGGCTGATTTTTGTATTTTTAGTAGAGACGGAGCTTCACCGTGTTGCCCATGCTGGTCTTGAACTCCTGACCTAAGGTTATCTCCTCACCGTGGCCTCCGAAAGTGCTGGGATTACAGGCATGCCCTACCGCACCTGGCTGTCATCTCTATTTTAGAAGATATGTGAAAATTTAATCAAAAATACCAAAAAGTTTTTAAGACAAGCCATCTAGAAAAACCCATAAACATGAAAAATAGAAAACAAAATTTAACAGAATGAGAGAATATAATGACAAACATAATAGTTTACCTATTCTAAGAATATTCTTACATTGGACCACAAAACAAAATCCAAGTATTTATCAGGAAAAATGTAATAAGGAATTCAGAAAGATTAAGAGTAAAATGTGATAAAAAGCCTTAAAAAGTGGTTTGCGGGATATTTCTAAGCATATGAAAAATAAGGGTCTCTTCTAAACTAGAAACGTTTTCCAGTTGTACTTGCCAGTTTATACAGTTTTTCAATACATCATCAAAAACCAGCATCAAAATTAAACTGCGGTAATGAGTGGATTAACGGGCTTCATCGCCATTAATGAAATAAAGTGCCTGAGTCCCTCTGGGAAGTCATTTGACAATATGTACAAAGTCTGTGGGTTTCAGTCACATACCTATGCACCTGACGGGAAAAAAAAAAAAAACTTAGGCACATCAGAAGACACTGTCTTCTCCCTCTGCCAAGCAAAAAGACATTCATCCCTTTATTTCTGGTGGGGGTGGGGGGCACTGGGGTGGGCACCAGCAAACATTTCCAAACAGATGTTTACAAACAGAAGGTAACTGACAAAAACCCAAACACAAAGCTGCAGTGTCTTCCCTGATTCACAGATGAACCCATTGGAACTACTGCAAAGAGCCCTTCTGGAAAACATCCAGGAATTAAAAGGTGCAAACAAGCTGCCTAATACCCTTGCGTAGACTGAATTCTTATGAAGAAAATAAAGTTTATTGTCTGGAAAGAGAGAAAGCATGAGGAAAGCACTAAAGCGATGGAGGTGAACAATTAGACAGATGTTCACTTAAGGAAATAAAGAGAACAGAAGAAGCCATCACCCAGGAATTTTACGAGAATCCTGACAACGCGGCACCACATCAAGGGCAAGGGTAAAGCGAACGCCACCCAAACCCAGGCTGTGCAACTTGACGCTAACTGCTGACCTTGCGGATCCTGCCTGCAGGTGATGTGGCTCTGAGCAAAGTCAGGTGAGCCTGCTCACTTAAGCTCTTAAAGTTCTTCTCCAAGGTGAGCCACAGACTACAATTCTTGAGGACAGAGAGTTGCATTTCTAATCTTCATAATATTACTGCAGATAAGGGCAAAGGTAATAGTAATTATCCCCAAGTCTTTGCATATTGGTAAATTCCTTGGTAAATACCAAGAATATAGCTAAGGGTTATTTCAGAGAGCCTTTGGCTTACTAATCCTATTCCAGTTGGCAAGAGGAGGAGGGACAGAAAGGTGCTATGTATTGAACACTGAATAGTGTCCCTACTGCTGGATGATTTCTATTAATCGATAGATTTGGTGAACTCACTGTCTTTCTCTTGGCTTGCACCCCTAGAAGGCTCACAGATAACTCTTCAGCCCAGCTGTGGCATCTGTTCATAGCTTCTAGCCAATTCTGGACAGTGCTCTACCTCTCTATTTACTTGATTTTCCCTTAATCCTAATAGGCTCACCTGTGTCTTTTTCTATTGTAGTAATATACATGGGGCCCTCCAAAAACAATCTCAAATCCTCTTTGCAAAGCAGCAATGAAGAGTTGCTAAGATAGGTGTTGTGATGAAAAGGCAGGAAAAGGAGCCGGGCGCGGTGGCTCAAGCCTGTAATCCCAGCACTTTGGGAGGCCAAGACGGGCGGATCACGAGGTCAGGAGATCGAGACCATCCTGGCTAACACGGTGAAACCCTGTCTCTACTAAAAAATACAAAAAACTAGCCGGGCGAGGTGGCGGGCAACTGTAGTCCCAGCTACTCGGGAGGCTGAGGCAGGAGAATGGCGTAAGCCCGGGAGGCGGAGCTAGCAGTGAGCTGAGATCCGGCCACTGCACTCCAGCCTGGGCCACAGAGCCAGACACTGTCTCAAAAAAAAAAAAAAAAAAAAAAAGAAAAGGAATGCATAGTTAGCTGGCTGGCTGGACCACAGAAAGAAAGATGAAAGGCAAACAGACAGTATCTTATTTATTCCTCATACAAAAATCTGAGTTACAAAGTGCCATTATTTTGCAAAAGAAACAGGAATAAATTACCCATTCCAGTTAATTTCTAAGACTGCTTTTCAAGTAAGTGAGAGAAATGTTTTAAAAAAAGTCATTAAAGAATAAAATAAGCTGTAAACTAGTGCTATGATTGATCTTTTCCCTACACTCCTACCCTGTTCCTTCGTAGAGCCAATATTCAATCAACCACCGATCCAGAAGGATAGATCTAAATCTGCTATACACTCGAAGGACGCAGAATACATTTAAGACTCATGCGTTCTTTAAGAAGCATACACATAATGGGTACTGCTATATGTGGAATACCCTCTGCCCCAGGATGTTCATGCACTAATCGATGAAATCTGTAAATACGTTATGCTACATAGCAAAAGGTAATTAAGGTTGTAGATGGTATTAAGGCTGCTCATTGGCTGACCTTTCCATGGGGAGATTATCCCGGATTATCAGGGTAGGCTCCCTGAAGTCACAAGGTTCCTTAGAAGCAGGAGAGAGAGAACCAGGGACAGAGCAGTTTGAGAAGCACTTCAGCAGTCATCCCTGGCTTTGAAGACAGAGGAAGGGGCCATGAGCCAAAGGATTTGGGCAGTCCCTGGAAGCTGGCAACAGCAAGGAAGTGGGCACTCTCCTAGAGCCCAGAGAAAGAAATGGCGTCCTGCTGACACATTGATTTTAGCCCACTGAGACCTATTTTGGACCACTGACATCCGAAACTGTGAAGTGTAACTTTTCGTGTGGTTCTCAGTCACTCATGTTGAGAAAATTTGTTACAGCGGAGAGAGGAAACAAAATACAGTTATGTACCATTTTTTATTTCTAAGATTTCGCATTGCACATTCAAACTTCTGGCTCCTGTGAAAAATGAAGACAGAGAAGCCAACGTCTGGCCTATATATGCTGACATTTTCACAATCGGGTAGGCAGAGTTGCAGCTCTTCCTTGAGATGAGGTACAGACCCTCCTGTGCACCACAGTCTCCACCACTCTCTACTGTCTTGCTGACTCCAAAGCCCACTTGACGAACTGCTACCATCAGACATTCCAGTGTTCGACTCTGGGTCTAGGTTTTAAGAAAAGCAAACATACTGCTGTGCATGGTGGCTCATGCCTATAATCCCAGCACTTTCGGAGGCTGAGCAGGGCACATCACCTGAGGTCAGGAGTTCGAGACCAGCCTGGCCAACATGGTGAAACCCCATTTTCTCCAGTAAAAATATAAAAATTAGCTGGGCCTGGTGGCACACATCTGTAATCCCAGAGACTGGGGAGCCTGGGGCAGGAGAATCACTTGAACCTGGGAGGCAGGGGTTCCAGTGAGCCAACATCGTGCCACTGCATTGCAGCCTGGGTGACAGAGTGAGACTTTGTCTCAAAAACTAACAAAAAACACATGCACAGCCAAGCAGGGCTGATATTCAGGAGCTATGTGCAATTTAGAGCCAGCACCTGCTTCGCTTAGTCAAGATCCATGCCATCAATGAATGTTAAATATTTAGAAGAAAAGCAGAGGCAGCTTGCTTCCTGAATATTCCCGCTGGCACAGGGGCACACAACCCTTCTGCCCCACCTGAAGCTTATATGATATCCCCCTCACCCCATGCCGGGGGCTAGGTAGGTTTTATGGCCACAGTTCTGGCTAAACCAATGCAGCTGGGCATCCCCGCTTTCTACCTTACACAACTGCCAGACAATGGGTACTTTTTTCTGCAGAATTATTATTCTCAAACTCTTGTAGCACAAAAAAGTGAAGGGACTTAAAGGACAAGTGATATGGGCTATAATTTAGCCTCTGTATTATAATCTGGGAGTGTCTGTTGGGGACGTGAATGTTTCCTCTGAACCACAAGGATCTCTGTAAGCTCTTGGCATGTACCTAAAAGCACATAAGGCACTGTAAGAAAACGAGGTGGGCATGATTATAGGGGTGACCTGACAACCGCTGAAGAAAATCATCCATCCAATAATCACACGTAGAGATGTTCAATATCCTTAGCCATCAGGAAAATTCAAATCAAAACCACAATGCAATACTGCTTCATACCCAATACAATGGCAAGACTAAGAAGAAAAATGACAGCAGGTATTGGTGAAGATGTGGAGACCTTCATACACTGCTGGTTAGAATGTAGATGGGTGCAGCTGCTGTGGAGAATAGTCTAGTGGCTCCTCAAAAGGTTAAACAAGGAATTCCTTGTGATCCAGAAACTGCACTCCTAGGTGCATACCCCAAAAAAGGAAAACCTATATCCACACAAAAATGTGTAGGCCAGGCACAGTGGTTCATGCCTGTAATCCCAGAACTTTGGGAGGCCGAGGCGGGCGGATCACAAGGTCAGGAGATCAAGACAATCCCCGCTAAAGCAGTGAAACCCCATCTCTACTAAAAATACAAAAACAAAATTAGCCAGGCATGGTGGCGGGCGCCTGTAGTCCCAGCTACTCGGGAGGCTGAGGCAGGAGAATGGTGTGAACCCGGGAGGCGGAGCTTGCAGTGAGCTGAGATCACGCCACTGCACTCCAGCCTGGGTGACAGAGTGAGACTCTGTCTCCAAAAAAAAAAAAGTGTGTAAACAAGTGTACGTGGCAGCATTACTGACAATAGCCAAAACGTGGAACCAGCCCACCTGTCCATGAACTGAATGGATAGATGAAATGTGGTATATACATATAATGGAACATTATTCCGCCCTGAAAAAGGAAGTACTGATACATGCTACAACATGGATGACCCTTGAAAACATGATGCTAAGTGAAAGGATTGAGACACAAAAGGCCACAAAGTATCTGATTTATTTATACGAGAGGTCTAGAATAGGCAAATCTATATAGAGACAGAAAGTAGATGAGTGTTTGCCTGGGGCTGGGACAGAGGTTGGGGATGGAGAAAAAAGCAAGTGGGGAAAAGGATGCCAGCCAAGGGTTTCTTTCTGGGAAAATGAAAACATTCTAAACTTGACTGTGGGGAAAGCTGCATCACTCTGAATATACTGAAAGCACTGAATTGCACATTTTGAACGGGCAAAGTATGTGGTATCTGTGTTATATATCAATAAAGTAGTTTGAGTAAATTTACAAACTTCTGCTAAGAATTTCTAGTAATAAATCATTTGAAACATACCTCACAACTGATGGAGACGTATCAGGCAACTATGGGGACTCTGATGAGATTGTGGATTGAGAAAATTATGGTATACCCATATGATAGAATATTGCCTAGCTGTTGCAGATCATGGTAAGAAACCTTACTGACATGGTCGAATGTTTACAATTTATCATTAAGTTCAATAAAAAGCAGGTTACTAGAGAATAATACACAGTACAATGCTATTTGACTTAGAAGTGTACAAATACAGGCATCTGTATTGTATGGGCATTAGGTAATTTACAGAAGAGAAAGAACTTCCATGCCACAAACCAAAATATGTTAACAGGGATTATTTCTGGGGAATGAGACTGTGAGTCAAAAGCCGAGCCCAGAAATACAAAATCAATATAGCTCAAAGTTGAGAGTCATTGTTTTCCAATCATTGGTCTTGCTAGAATTATTTCTACACTGAATTCGTCACCCCAAGGCATTGCTATTTCATCCATGACGCCTGCACTCCAAGCATAATTTCAATCACTGAAACAATTGCAAATTTCGGTTGGCTGATGAAAGGTCTGGGAAGGATGAAGGATTGTTGGAAGGGTGCACCATTAGGGCTCAAGCCACCCCATGGATAAATGGGAAGGGATGTGGCAAGGCTGTGAAGATGGCCTGCAGCACCAGACAAGACAATCAGGGCCATGTAATCTCCTATCAGCTGACTAGGACCTCCTCCTGGCTTCTCCTAAACTGTGGGGCAGAGATTAAGTGAGATAAGGATGCTGATGGTCTGTGAGAAACACAGTATCCCCAGGCAAACATTAGGCAGTGGTATTTGTTATAGTCTCATCTTTAACTGTTATTAGCTGGATTCTTTTCCCCCAAAATTCATATGCTGAAAACCTAACCCCTACTACTTCAGAATGTGACTGTATTTGGAGGCACAGCCTTTACAGAGGTGATTACATAAAAAATGAGGCCATCAGGGAAGATCCTAGTGCAATGTGACTCATGTCCTTCAAAGAAGAGGACACCTGGACATAGGTAAAGAAACCAGGGATGCGTGCACACAGTGGGGCGTCATGTGAGAACACAGTTAGAAGGCCGCTGTCTGCAAGCCGAGGAGGGAGACCTCAGAAGAAAGCAACTGTGCTGGCACCTTGACCTTGGAATTCTAGGCTCTAGAACGATGAGAAAATACATTTTTGTTGTTCAAGTCATCCAGCCTGTGATATTTTGTTACGGTAGCTTGAGCCGACCAATACAGCAGCCTCTATCTGCAATGTGGCCCTCGTTCAGGCTTCCTCTTTTCTCCTCTGCTGGGCTAGTTGGAAACCACCCTGATTTCCAACTCTCTATTGCCTCCATTAATGTATTATCACCACACAAACTCACTAACAACAGATACAAGTCTTTCTTTTGCTCTTGTATTTTGATTATAGCTACGTGACCATCCTTCCCAATTTCTGAATTTAAACATCACATCAGGGCCTGGCACTGTGGCTTATGCCTGTAATCCTAGCACTTTGGGAGGCAGAGGCAGGTGGATCGCTTGAGCTCAGGAGTTAGAGACCAGCCTGGGCAACACAGGGAAAGCCCATCTCTACAAAAAATATATTAATTAACTGGGAGTAGTGGCAGGTGCCTCTAGTTCCAGCTACTCTAGGGGCTGAGGCAGGAGGACTGCCTGAGCTCAGGAGGCAGAGGTTGCAGTGAGCTCAGATTGCAGCACTGCACTCCATCCAGCCTGAGCAACAGACACCCTGTCTCAAAAAACTAAAATAAAATAAACACCATATCAGTACATGAATTGAACTCTTTGCCTCTATGATCCGTTTCCTCTTATTCCCTATCACCAACAACCTATCCCCCTACCCCACCCTCAAGCTATCTGCTGGGATGGCTCTTTGCCACTCTTTCCTGGATATAAGGGACGTTACAGAGGCAGCTTGAGTTGTACATAACCTTTCAAATTCCAGCTTCTCTACTTACAACCCTCTTTATTACAGTCACAGTACATGAAGTCTCTTTTGGGCTTCTGCCTTGTTAAGAAGAAACACAGCTATGGCCCAGAAGCAAAGGTATTTTCATGTCTCCAGACCCTGGGAGCCTCAGCTCTGTTCCCATTGCAGGGAGCAATAATAAAAGAACCATTTCCAAGTCTGAATTAAACTAGACTTGAGCTTTGTGGGTTAGGGGATGAAAGCAGAAAGGTATATTTTTAAAGAGAAAGTTTTATATGCCTTTAAAACTTGGGCACGATTTTAAGAGTCTTATTCTTGTCCTTTCAGGCGAGCTTTCATACCATTAAACAGAGTAAGACCATAATCCATATTGTTTTATGGGGAATCCACTTTTAAGATATGTACAACATTTAAGGAACATTAAGGAAGGCGGAAATTGAATTCCTTCCAGAAAAGCTTTAAGTAGAGATAAGAAAAAAGGCCAGAGGTTAGAAATATTTCTAAAATTATAATCAGAAGTTGCCAGGGCCACTGTTTAGCAGTCTCATGAACTGCGGTAAGAATTATTTTTCTTGACCTTTAATAAGATAGTAATGCAATTAATTTCTAAAAAAGATAAAAGTGAAGCATATTTTCAAGCAATTTGGAGAATACAAGTTCATTTATTTATTAGATGAATATTTATCAAGTGTCGCCTTGGGCTTGAGACTGGGAAGGTCAGAAGGATGCAACACCCCTAAAAGGCTCAGGAACATGCAAGAGGTGGGGATGTCAGGGAGGGACACGAATGATGTGTAGTGGGACATCGTGGGGGTAACAGCCGGACTTTATGAGCTGCCAAGAGTGCTGGGCCAAAGACATATGAGGTGCGAATAACCTGGGACCAATACCAGGGACAGATACTTGGAACTGGACATACGGATACAGGAGTCAGATTGGAATGGATTTGATGACTGAAATCTTGGGAATGGGGATGATATACAGGGCAAGGAGTATTGGCCTAAGAGAGAAAGGGTCAACAAAAGAATTGTGGGGGACACTGACATTTATAGGATAGAAAGAGAATTGAGGGGTGGGGGAAGGGGATGATTAAAAAGAGAAGGAAGACAAAGTTTAAAAGAAGCTATGGCTTGATTGTGATGACTGCACACCTGTCAATACACTAAAAATGAAACTGTGTGGTATATGAATTGTATCTCAATAAACCTATTACCCCCACTCCCACAAAAAATGCAAAAAAGAGATATAACCGCCCGGCGCGATGGTTCATGCCTGTAATCCCAGCACTTCGGGAGGCCGTGGCAGGCAGATCACCTGAGGTCAGGAGTCGAGACCAGCCTGACCAACATGGTGAAACCCTGTCTCTACTAAAAAAGTAAAATAAAACAATACAAAAATTAGCCAGGTGTGGTGGCAGGCTTCTGTAACACCAGCTACTTGGAAGACTGAGGCAGGAGAATCACTTGAACCCAGGAGACAGAGGTTGCAGTAAGCCAACATCACACCACTGCCCTCCAGACTGGGCAACAGAGCGAGACTCCATCTCAAAAAAAAAAAAGTAATAAAATAACATAGATATGACCAATAAGCATAGTTTTCACGTTCAACATCGTTACTCATCATTAGTCACATATTTCACAATTAAAAAATAATACAACAAAACACCACTATGTACTCAAACAGAAAATTTAAAAGACTGATACTATCAAGTATTATTAAGGACATAGAGGAAGTGTAGCCTTAAACACTGTTGGCAAGAATGTAAAATGGGATGACCAGTTTAGGGAAATATTTGCCAACCTCTCACAAAGTTAAACATAACCCTATAAGGACAGACCACCCTCCCCATTCCACTCCAGAGCATTATCCCAAGATAAAACAGATATATGTCCACACAAAGACCAGTGCATGAATATTCACGCTGGCTTTGTTCACAGTAGTATCCATTTACAACAGCTAAAAACTGGAAACAACCCAAATGTCTATCAGCAGGTAATTAGGTATTTTTTTAAATGTGGTTTCTCCACGCAATGGAATAGTACTCACCAATGAGGATCAGTGAGCCACTGACACAGGCAGCAGCAGGGGCACATCCCAAGGTCATTATGTGGAGTGAAAGAAACCAGATGCAGAACAAGTACTATAAAGCTTCACTTATCTAAAATTCTAGAAAATGCAAATTGATCAATAGTGACAGCAAACAGACCCGGGTTTTCCTAGAGCGGGGGCTGTCTGGATTCACAGAGTCATACACCACAGAAGTGGCATTTGAAATCTTTTTGAGGTGATGGAAATGTTCTATTTTTTTTTTAATTTTGGTGGTGGTTTCATGGGTATGTGCATCTGTCAAAACTCATTGAATTGTGTATTTAAATGGATGCAATTTACTGTACATAAATTAGACCGCAACAAAGTTGATCAAACCAATCCAAGCAAGTAAGCAAAAGGCATGTCTCAAATGCCTCAAATTTTTCCTTTAAAAAAGATCAAAGTGAGCATTCAAATGGCCCTGTTTTCAGAATTAAGAACAGTATTAATGTTCATTTCACTGAGTGTCTACCCACATCAAGAACTGTATAAGGGACTTCCCATGCATTATTTTCTTTTTTCTTTTTTTTTTTTTTTGAGACAGGGTCTTGCTCTGCCACCCAGACTGAGGTGCAGAGGCAGGATCACAGCTCACTGCAGCCTTGATTTCCCAGGCTCAGTCAATCCTCCCACCTCAGCCTCCCGAGTAGCTGGGACTACAGGTGTGCCATTACATCGACTAAATGTTTTTTGTTTGTTTGTTTTTGGTAGAGATGGGGTTTTGCCATGGTGCTCAGGCTGGTCACCAACTCATGGGCTCAAGTAATCTGCCCACCTTGGCCTCGCAAAGTGCTGGGATTAAAGGTATGAGCCAGCATGTCCAGCCTTATTTTACTTAATTCTATTACTTTGGTGCAACAGTAATTGTGACTTTTGCCAAATAAGACTGAAGTCTCCCTTTTACAGATGAGGAATATGTTGTCCAGAGAGGTTAGCTTGCTGGAGATTGAGCAGAAGGTCTGCGGCTCTGAGGCCCGCACTCTGTACACCCCCACGTACTGCTCCTCAGCCACCTGACTGATTTGA
This sequence comes from Macaca thibetana thibetana, assembly GCF_024542745.1. NCBI lineage: Eukaryota > Metazoa > Chordata > Mammalia > Primates > Cercopithecidae > Macaca > Macaca thibetana. The sequence goes on along the minus strand of NC_065597.1, from coordinate 21,389,244 downwards.
CAGTCATGCTAGTTGTACCAATAACCACAGTCAACTTTATAAGTTAATGATATCCAGGACAATCTCCCAGGTACTTTAGGTCCATGAAGCACTGTACTTTCCACACCGATCTTATCAAATGGGGACTATGATTAACTCCCTCTTTCACCCGGAAAAATGGAAGCTTGCTCAGAGAAGTTAAGTGACTTTCCAGAGTTCCCGCAGCAAGGAAGTGATAGTATTGAGACTGGAACACTAGTAGTCTGACCCTGAAGCCCATGTTCACCAAATTAACTTCTTCAGACATCTTAGGAAGGCCTGACACATTAGCAAGAGCTTGATGCGCTTTTCTCTAATTTTAAATAAGGAAAAAGTGAGAAAGCATAGATTTATCAAGGCCAAATGGCAATTGAGTTGGGAAGCTGGAATGCAGAATTCTTTTCAGTCAATTCCTTCCCTTCAAATGAGGTATGTGTGTAAAAACCAGCTAAGTGCCCAGCACATAGGTACTCACTGAAAGTGCGGTTCCCTTCTGTGCAGTCGGTATCTACCGAAGTAGAGGAATAATAGCCAAGCTCTGCTAATTCACATGATAGAGTCACAGGCAAAGATTCCCATTCATGGTAAAGGTAAATGGCATTTCCTATGTTCCTTTAAATAAAGCCTGGTATAGACCCAGTCATCTAAGCAGAAACATAAAAGAACAGGTTCCTTGTGGTAATTCCACCTTCCTTGCTGGAAATCATTTGAAAATGGACATTGGGAGCTAGATTTATATAGCCTATTTATTTAAGCAAATACCTTTCAAATAAAAAAACACAAAATTGACAAATGCAGATTTTAAAGAAATTAAGCGGTGGGTGTCATCACTTACCAGACCACAAAGAAATGCTTATCACTCAGAGTTCTCTGAGCCCAGCATATTTATTCATCATCCTGTCAAAATGCTGCCATTCATTCATAAATACCAGCCATTCTCCCCTGCACCTGCCCGAGGACAATGCTCACTCTGGTAAAACGCACTAATTACGCACCTTCACCCTCTGCACTTAGGATGATATACTTGACCGTGGTGAGGAAGAATAATGGAGTTCTGGAACATTTCTTGATGGTGGGGAGAAAAAAAAAAAGGTGGGGTGATGTGGGAGGAAGAAGCAGGCATGAGGGGCAGAAAAAGAGCAAGGGAGGAAGGCAAACGAAGAAAGAAAATGATGCAACTACATTTAGACTGCATTGCTCCAACCGAGGGTCATTGGAATAGTCATCATTGTCACCATCATAATAATTTCTCAGCAAAAGGGAAACTTTTCAAGGCCAAACTGGCATCATATTAATATTAAAACAGCTGAATGACAAAGAACTGACAGCAAGTCACTTCTTTATCCCTTGGCATGTCCACCAAAGTTTAGGAACCAAAGGTCATCTCCCAAATGAATGACCATTAAAGAGGTCCCTAGCTGGGTGTATATCCATACACAAATGTGCTAAATATACAGAAATATACGAAAACGCTGTCCATGAAGCCACGTTTCCAAATCCTGTCCCTTTAAAGATTTACCTCCTCTCAGCACCTGCACTAGATTTGCCATAATGAAGACTCAAGGGGGCTACGCCCAGAAGCATTAAGAACCAGCTCAGAGCATCCTGTTACATGATGAGAGACAAAGAATCTGAAAACAAGGGATATACATCTTCAGGTCCCACCAAAAATGGTGCCTGTTGACAGCTGGCCATCAGTGATTGATTGATAATTAATATGGAAATGGAAGCCTGAGAAAAATGAGGACCTGTGCACCGACCGTTTAAAGTGCCTAGAAGCAAGTAGCTGAGGAACGTGGCGGTGGGTTATGGATTAGTTTGCTCAATCAGCACAGCATCATGGGTGACAGGCAACTTGCAACAGCAGAGGGCACACACACAGAAGAAGATCCTCCACATCGGGAACACTGCTGAGAGCACACAGAGGACACCCAGAAGGCAAACAGAGTCATGGTGCCATTGCACAATCTTGCATCCTGCATTCTTGCCTCCTGCAATCTTGCATTCTTTTCGGTCAATTCTTTGTCAGTCAATTCTCGTGTTGTCAATTGTCTCATGTCGTCATGTTGTCTCATGAGGCTCATGTTGAAAAGAAAACAAAAGAAAAACAAGCCAACAAGGCAGTGGGAACGTTGTGTGGCCCACTGGATAGGCATGGTTCACGTCACAGGAAATACAAACACCAGCTGTGCTGAGCAGTTTTTTATGTGCCAAAATACCTTTCTCATCATCTGCACGGCCCATCTCAAGGTGAGTTTGTAACTCCAAGAAGCTGCTTCAGTTTCATGAAATGAACTCAGATCCTCGAGCACAAAAAGGATCATCTAGGCCCCCTCACTAAGAAATATGTGGCTCTACTGCTACTCTGACACCTCGGTGTTGACGGCAGGATGATGGTGGAATGGGATAAGCTGCTGACTTGTTTTTAGGTACCCTTTCAAACCTGCAATTTTTGGTAGTAATGGTGCTATCCCTGGGGTGCAAATGCCTATGGGTTTGGTGGAAAGCATGCCTGGGAATCAGATTCTGATGCCAGAAGTTCTGTGAATGACTCATTTTTCTGGGTTTCCCTGTCTTACTTGGCTGGAGGTCATGCTTCTCGGCTAGAGATCTTTAGTGCTCTCCCAACACCCACGTGCTTCTCACATCTCAGCCTCCCTCATAATTAGACAGGGGCCAGGGACTCACTCTGGCCAATGGAATGTTGATAGAAGCAACAAACGCCACTTCCAAATCTGCCCATAAAAAATGCTGCTTCTTGGGAGGCCGAGACGGGCGGATCACGAGGTCAGGAGATCAAGACCATCCTGGCTAACACGGTGAAACCCCGTCTCTACTAAAAATACTAAAAAATTAGCCGGGCGCAGTGTCTGGAGCCTGTAGTCCCAGCTACTCAGGAGGCTGAGACAGGAGAATGGCGTGAACCCCAGAGGCGGAGCTTGCAGCAAGTCGAGATCGCGCCACTGCACTCCAGCCTGGGTGACAAAGCGAGACTCCATCTCAAAAAATAAAAATAAAAAGCTGCTTCATCCTTTGTTACAGAGTCCTTGACTTTGGAGGCCATTTGTTTTAGAGCGTAGCTCCAAGATAGTGGAGTCCCCTTCAGTCTGCCTTCCTGAGTAGCTGTGAAGGAGGAACCTTCCTGCCAGTTCACACTGGATACACAATGAAAGGAACAAATCAGTCTTCGTTGTATGAAGATATTGAGATGTTTCAAGTTGTTTGTTGTAGCAGCTGACACTTATGTACCCTGACTAAAAGACCCCGAAAGGTCCCCTCCAAATCCACTTTTCTGATAAAGCATTCAGCCTTCCTTTTTCAATAGTCTGTATTTCTCCTTTAACATTCTTTTGAGACATGGTCTCATTCTGCTGCCTGAACTAGAGTGCAATGGCACAGTCGCAGCTCACTGTAGCCTTGATCTCCCAGGCTCAAGCAATTCTACTGCCTCAGCCTCCCAAGTAGCTGGTAGCTGGTGAGCACCACCAGGCCCAGCATTTTTTTTTTTTTAAAGTAGAGATAAGGTCATACTATGTTGCCGAAGCTGGTTTTTTTTTTTTTTTTTTTAAGTAGAGATAAGGTCTTACTATGTTGCCGAGCCTGGTCTTTTTTCTTAAGTAGACATAAGGTCTTACTATGTTGCCGAGGCTGATCTTGAACTCCTGTAAGTCAAGCAACCCTTTCATCTCAGCCTCCCATTGTGCTAGAATGACAGGTGTGCACCACCATGCCCTGTTAACTTTCCATGAATATTCCTCTGGATTATGGAGAGGCCAAACCCAATAGAGACTCATCTATTTGGCCTCGAACATGCGCACATTCCTCAGGAACACTGGCCTGCCACCCATGGAGGTTTCCCTACTCTGTGCTATGTCTCACCTGTGTGCCCTTGCTCACCTTTCCCAGGAGGTTTCTCCTGCGTGTTGCCCACCTATCCCATCCAGACTTATCTCGGCATCACTTCCTGTCCACTCCCTAAGTGACAACAGTGATTCAGAGCCCTAGGTACACACACACGAAGAAACTTATGGTTTTCTGCTGAAATTTTCCCAAATTGTTCTCCCAGCAAAATAAAACATATCACTCACATCTAAGACAAGCTTAAAAGAATAAGTAACATAAAAAGAAAAGGAACAAACATGGTGGATTACACATATTCATTTTTTAAAATTTTCATCCCAAATCTCACTAAAATAGCAGTAACTGCTATAAAACAACACGACGATACAAATAAAAGATTATGCAATATAAAAATTTAAAGTTGAGGCCAGGCACAGCGATTCATGCCTATAATCCCAGCAGTTTGGGAGGCCAAGGCAAGAGGGTAACTTGAGCCCAGGAATTACAGTGAGACCAGCCTGGGCAACAAAATGAGACCTCATCTCTATTAAAAAAGAAAAAAAAAATTAAAGTTGGATGCTGGAAAGCTGATGGACAACTAGGAAGTGACTTAAGAGATTCAAGAGAGCTGAATCTTAAGCTAGCCATGGGGACAGCTGAGAAGTAACACAATTCCTATCAGAGAGCCAGCAAAGGTTCAGCAACTGTGGAACCTGGTACTTCTGAAAATGGGGGCGAAAGACCACCTTTTAGAAACCTGTGTGTCAGCTATGTACACCTGGAGAATCCCTCCCCACTCAGCCCAACAGGGTACCATCACTTCCTATCTCCAGAAAAATGACAAAAGCGTATTATCTGAAGAGAACATAGACAGGTGAGAACAGTGGCATGATACTGAAAACACAGACTTTATCAGTGTTTACCTACCGAATGCAAAGACTCAGCACTCTCCCCTCACTTGGCTCTAGAACTCTAGCAGTCACAGCTACACCCTCCCCAAGCAGAATATGAAAAGATCCTCCTCTCTGGGATATTTGTCCTACCAACAGGAAACATGCAAACATTCAAACACAGTGGTTTTCCCAAGAAATAGTCCAGCCAGATCATCCTTCAGAGGAGTCCACAGTTAACTGGCCGTGGCCATATGCTAAGAGTTGGCAGCAGTAATTTTGAATTCTACTCTTAGATAGAAACAGACATCCACAGATCAGAACATTTGGGGAAAGACTTTATCAACAGGCCAGGTGTGGTGGCTCATGCATGTAATCCTAGCACATTGGGAGGCTGAGACAGAAAGATCACCTGAGGTCAGGAGTTCAAGACCAGTCTGGCCTCCATCTCTACTAAAAATACAAAAAAAAAAAAAAAAATTAGTTTGGCATGGTGACACACACCTGTAGTCCCAGCGACTTGGGAGGCTAAGGCAGGAGAATTGCTTGAACCTGGGAGGTTGAGGTGCAGTGAGCCAAGATCACACCACTGAACTCCAGCCTAGATGACAGAGTCAGACTCCATCTCAAAAAAAAAAAAAAAGACTACCAAACACAATGACCAAAACAAATGAAAACAATTTTGAGAAGATAGAAGCCACAGAGAGAATAAAAATTAAAACAATTAACATGAGAGCGATAAAAGAGTCATGTCATCCATGAAACGAGAATACAATGTTATTAAACGAAAAGGAAACAGCAACCACCCCCCACAAAAAAAGTTCAGAAATTAAAAATGTAACAAAGGAAAAAAAAGTCCACGGAAAGCCTAGAAGAACTATCCCTGAAAGTAACACAAAAGACAGAGATAAATAGAATATAAAAATAATTATGAGACCATCTGGGAAGTCTAGGATCTGAAGGCCTAAAATTCTCTCACAAGGGAACAGTCTCCTATTTGGATAGCAGTAAGGGGTTGATGATATGCCTCCTGTGGTACTCCCAAGACAGAAGCAGAGAGAAATGAAAGACAACAGGGGTCACAAGGCTTTGTACTTCCTGAGAGCAACACAGAAAGCCACAAAATAGAATTTAAAATTCTGAAGAAAAATTGATTTTGAATCTGTAAATCTGTCCCTAACAATGAATAAAATGAGGGTGAAACACAAACATTTTGAAACCTGCAATACACACACACATACACACACACTCCATCATCCTTTTTCAGAAAGCTACTAGGAGACATGCTCACACAAAACAATAAGCAAACCAATATAGGAGATGTGGAAGAGAAGCTCAAACTCAGGTTACAGGTAAGTGAACTTTCCAGGATATAATGTGAGGGCAGTTGTAAAGAGAACATCACGAACTATTCCTGTGCACCAAGCACAGAGGACAACAACCCCAAACTGCAGAAGGTACACAGGCTCCATGGAAGATTTTTTTTCCAATAAAAGGAACTGAGATTTAGACAATCACACGAAAGTTTGACGTAGAATGAGTGATAGGTACATCAAAAACTAAGCAAATTTCTATAAAAAAAAAAAAAAAAAAAAAAGGAGTATTAACTCCAGGGAAAATAAAAGGTGCAAGAAAGAAAAATAATCTTCATATGCTACATGGCAAAGTGGTGCATACATTTACTTATTTCTAACAATTTAAACAAACCGTCTTCTTAAAAATCATTATTTTTGATATCACTATATTGATGATGCAGAAAAAGACGTATATCATCATGGCGCATAAAAGTAGAAAAAAGCTAAATTTCCTTCTTATTGAAAAACCTACAGATAATATTTAAGACTAGAAAATCAAGAAGTAACAGTTTACATGCACTTACTTAAAGCTACATATACAAAGACCAACTGAATTCGCTACATCAGTTAGAAATGAAGAAACAGTTGATGCTGAGGGCTGCTTTAACTTTTTATGTAAAAATTTAATAGACATACCTGACTAATTTTAAACTCTGTATAATTTTTATAAAAAGAAACAAAAATACAATGAATGGCATAGCAAAACATAAAAATGGAAGAACAAAACAGAAAAAGAAGGAATAAAAAGGCGATAACTTGTAAGTATGTAGACAATCACGTATTAGGCTTAAATTATGACAGAGCACAACCTGGATTTCTCACCATTTCTATTTATCAACTGAATTTATGGTAGATGATGGTATTTTCCTACCTCTAACTCCCCCCAAAGATTCAAGGGACAATAGGCATTGAAAAAAATAATTCTCTGCCATGAAAAATTATCTGGTTACTTGTGGAAACTACAGAATCTCTCTCTGTAAGAATATTTTAGGTGCCCTTAACTCCATTAAGGTAACAATAATAAAACAATTTAACATAAAGACATTTTGTCCCTCAAAGGGAAAAAAAAAAAAAAAAAAACCAAGACAATTTTGCAGGGATAAAATTGCACACTTTATGACTGGGGAAAACAATAACCTTGTGTCTACGGATTTCACACACTATTCAAACTCTCAGGAGCTGGGAATCCATGAGGGTGCTGGTGCCTACATTTCCACCTGCTCACCAGGCAGCATCAGACAAATGATAAAAATTTGGTTGCCGAATATGATAGTAAATTTGCATGCTGCTTTCATTCACAAAATTAATTTTTTTAACAGTTGGCATGTGATAAATTCATAGTAATAGTAATGAGTATACCATGTGAATGCAAAAGACACTGCCGATATCAGTCAGCATCTCTCCTTTCCAGAAGGCTTTTGATCTGTCGTGTTTGATAAAAACAATTTTATATATGTTTTAAAAGAACAAAACAAACTGCTATCCTCATCAGCTTGGTTGCCAGGTGACCTGATAAAGCATCTTGTGAGGTCTCTTACTGATGAAGACCCCAGCAAGAGACACGAAGGTTAGCAGGACAGGCACTGCCAGGAACAGACAGGGCGCTTCTACACCAGTTCTTCTACTGAGGTCACATGGGTCTCCGCTCCTTCATGGCAGAAACAAAAGGGAAATATGACAGCCAAGAAACTCTAGCTTCAAGATTCAATTATACTTGCTGGAGGCACCTTGGAATACAGGGATATCTCGTTCTGAGCACTGAGATCCTCCAGTCTAAAGAGCCTAAATTCTCATAAGGACTTTGCTGGGGAAATGAGGACATGGCCAAACAGTACTTTTAAAAAACTTTCAAGGGACTTTTAGTGGGGTTAAACTATGCCATATGAAATTGGAATGGTAGATACCGGTCATTATGCATTTAACAAACCCATAGAATGTACAACACAAGAAGTGGCCCCTCATGTAAACTATACACTAGTTAATAATGTATCAATACTGGTTTATTAATTGTAACAAATGTGCCACACTACTGCAAGATGGTAATAATACCCTCATGCCAAGGGCAGGGCCGGGGATCAGTGGGTACACAGAAGTCTATGTACTATACGCTCAATTGGGATCAGTGGGTACACAGGACTCTATGTACTATATTGTCAATTGGGATCACTGGGTACACAGGAGTCTATGTACTATATACTCAACTGGGATCAGTGGGTACACAGGAGTCTATGTACTATATACTCAACTGGGATCAGTGGGTACACAGGAGTCTATGTACTATACGCTCAACTGGGATCAGTGGGTACACAGGACTCTATGTACTATATTGTCAATTGGGATCACTGGGTACACAGGAGTCTATGTACTATATACTCAACTGGGATCAGTGGGTACACAGGAGTCTATGTACTATATACTCAACTGGGATCAGTGGGTACACAGGAGTCTATGTACTATATACTCAACGGGATCAGTGGGTACACAGGAGTCTATGTACTATATACTCAACTGGGATCAGTGGGTACACAGGAGTCTATGTACTATATACTCAACTGGGATCAGTGGGTACACAGGAGTCTATGTACTATATACTCAACTGGGATCAGTGGGTACACAGGACTCTATGTACTATATACTCAACTGGGATCAGTGGGTACACAGGACTCTATGTACTATATAGTCAATTGGGATCAGTGGGTACACAGGAGTCTATGTACTATATACTCAACTGGGATCAGTGGGTACACAGGAGTCTATGTACTATATACTCAACTGGGATCAGTGGGTACACAGGAGTCTATGTACTATATACTCAACTGGGATCAGTGGGTACACAGAAGTCTATGTACTATACGCTCAATTGGGATCAGTGGGTACACAGGACTCTATGTACTATATTGTCAATTGGGATCACTGGGTACACAGGAGTCTATGTACTATATACTCAACTGGGATCAGTGGGTACACAGGAGTCTATGTACTATATACTCAACTGGGATCAGTGGGTACACAGGAGTCTATGTACTATATACTCAACTGGGATCAGTGGGTACACAGGAGTCTATGTACTATACGCTCAACTGGGATCAGTGGGTACACAGGAGTCTATGTACTATACGCTCAATTGGGATCAGTGGGTACACAGGACCCTATTTACTATATACTCAATTACTTTGTAAATCTACAACTGTACTTAGAAAAAAAAAAAAAAAACACCTTCAACAGATTCTGTCTCCAGGATTCCCACCCACTCTTGGTCAACACATTGAGGGATTTGCTAATAACACAGTCTTATACAGGGTATAAACTGGCTACCTACTACAAACATGTTTTCTCTGAACTGCAGAGTGTTTAAAAAACTTATAAGTTACCAGTTACTTAAAATTAGGATTACCTTAGGGCCCGGCACAGTAGCTGACACCTGTAATCCCAACCCTTTGGCAGGCTGAGGCGGGTGGATCACATGAGGTCAGGAGTTCGAGATCAGCCTGGCCAACATAATGAAACCCCGTCTCTACTTAAAAAAAATAAATTAATTTAAAAAAAAAATTAGCCGGGCATGGTGGCAGGCACCTATAATCCCAGCTACTTGGGAGGCTGAGGCAGGAGAATGGCTTGAACTGGGAGGCAGAGGAGACTGCGCCACTGCACTCCAGCCTGGGAAACAAGAGCAAAACTTTGTCTCCAAAACAAACAAAAGCCTCGGAATATCTTAATACTGTAATTGTAAAAACTCAGGAAATACCATTTTTACAAGTCAAAACTTTCAGCTTCTAATTTTAAAAAAATTAGAGGGTCTGTGTTCCCCCATGTCAACAGGCAGCTGGAACTGAAGTCCTTACCTCCCAAAGTACAGATGGGGACTGTGCTGTTTGACAGGTCCTCACCACTCCCTATTGTCTTCGACAACATTCCTTCGCTCCCTCTGTTATCTGCCTGTCAACTGTAGGCTTTGTTTTTTGTTTTTTTGTTTTTTTGAGATGGGGTCTCTCTCTGAAGTCTAGGCTAGAGTGCAGTGGTGAGATCTTGGCTCACTGCAACCTTCACCTCCTGGGTTCAAGAGATTCTCCCACCTCAGCCTCCCGAGTAGCTGGGACTACAGGCTCATGTCATCACAACAGGCTTTTTTTTTTTTTGTATTTTTAGTAGGGACGGGATTCCACCATGTTGGTCAGGCTGGTTTTTGAACTCCTGAATTCAGGTGATCTGCCTGTCTCGGCCTCGCAAAGTTGTGGGATCACAGGCATGAGCCACCATGCCCGATCTGTAGGCTTTTCATTTCATTGGCCAAGACGAGTAGCGTTAACATCACCTGGGTAACTTTTATACATTTATTTATTTTATTTTGAGACAGTCTGGCTCTGTCACCAAGGTTGGAGTGCAGTGGCGTGATCTCGGCTCACTGCAACCTCTGCCTCCCAGGTTCAAGCAATTCTCCTGCCTCAGCCTTCCAAGTAGCTGGGACTACAGGTATGCCCCACTACACCTGGCTAATTTTTGTATTTTTAGTAGAGATGGAGTTTCGCCATGTTGGCAAGGCTGGTCTCGAACTCCTGGCCTCAAGTGATCCACTCGCCTTGGCCTCACAAAGTGCTGGGATTACAAGTGTGAATCATCATGCCCAGCTAGTACCTTTCAGAAATGCAAATTTTGGGGCCCACCTCGGTTCTGCAGAACCAGAACCGCACGAACATGAGCCTGTCTCAGAATCACATGGAAGACTTACTAAAACTCAGATTGGGTGGATTCCATGTCTTTTCTATTGTGAATAGTGCTGCAGTCAACATACATGTCCATGTGCCTTTCTAATACAACGACTTATATTCCTTTGGTTATATACCCAGTAATGGGATTGCTGGGTCAAATGGTATTCACAAGAGCAAGGACATGGAATCACCCCCAATGCCCATAAATGGATGAAGAAAATGTGGTACATATACACCATGGAATATTATACAGCCATAAAAAGGAATGAGATCATGTCCTCTGCAGGGACGTGGATGGAGCTGGAAGCCGTTATCCCGGGCAAACTTACGGAGAAACTGAAAACCAAACACTGCATGCTCTCGTTTATAAGTGGGAGCTGCATGATGAGAACACATGGACACATGGTGGGGTCAGATCACACACACTGGGGCTTGCGGGTGGTGGGGAGGAAGAGCATCAGGAAGAATAGCTAATGGATGCTGGGCTTCATACCTAGGTGGTAAGTTGATCTATGCAGCAAACCACCATGGCAGATGGTTACTTATGTGACAAACCTGCACATCTTACACATGTACCCTGGAACTTAAAAGTTTTAGAAAAAATAAAAAGCCTCAGATTGCAGGCCTCACCCCACAAGCTTCTGACTCAGTACGTCTGGAATAAAGCGCAAGAATTTCCACATCTAATAAGCTACCAGGTGATGCTGACACTGCAGGTCCAGGGGCTACTTGGGGAACCTCTGGTCTGTCTTCGGGTATCTCATAATAAATACCCATCTCACCATTTGCTGCCTGAATAGTTTTTTTAAAAAGGCCCTATCTCCTCAATGAGTTTAATTTTCTTCATCTTGTTCAGGTACGATTTGGTGATTTTCTGTGTATGTGTGTGTGTGTGTGGAGGGAGACTGTCCCATTTTCCCGGTGGGTGGTTTTAATCCTTTGGAAATTTCTCCCATATGGGTTAGCATTTTCTTTCGTTAGCTATTTAAAAACAGTGTGGCTTTTTTCTCTGTGGAAACTGGGTCATTTACATTAATTCTTGGATTTATAATACATATAATTAGTTCCAAACAATACACAACTCTATGTTCTGTTTGGGAATATCTTGATTACACAAATGTGAAAATAATTGAACAGAATGACGGCTGGAAAAACAGCGTTAAAAAATCCCCCATTTCTGATATTTTTGCCATTAGGCTATGAATTGTATAACACCTCACCGAAAGTGCTTGCTGTATCTTTAATGGTTCACTCATAGCTCAGAGTAAAGTCTGAACTATTTGTTGTTCGCTGTTGTTATATTCTGTTCCAAGGTTCATAATTTGAAAATCGACTTTGGGGACTTTTTGCTTGGTCTATTAAAATGATTCATGTTGCATTCAACATAAATTGTGCATTCACAGAGGAGGGTGAGAGCCCGTATTCACAGCATAATAACTAAAGTGAATTTTGTACGAGCCGCAGTTTGTGGCAGCGATGTGGTATCATTTGTCTTAATTTTTCTTTGGCATTACATTAGGCGAATGCATTTACATTTCCAGGTATGGCTAACCACTTTAAAAACTTTGTTTTTACAGCGTGAGTAAAGGGGGAATCAAATCTGCATCTTTATGTGATGTAACATCAAATAATGCCGTTTTACTGTCTGGAGGACGTGGGGATTTACATTCCATTTACCTGACTTCACAAAAGAAACTCAGGCTGATATGCAAAGTACATGAAATATTTACCATCAATGGATCACGCAAGGCTTCTAAAAGAAAGAGAAGAAGAGGGGGAGGAGATGATACCCTTTCTGCTATCATTGTGTTGTTCTGTATTTTTCTTTTTAACAGTCCCTTAACTTAAACTTCCTAAGTGGATTAACCATTTAAAATTCACGTATGTCTTAAAACAAAACACCAAATAACTTAAGCCAAAATTTTGGGTCACATTTGCTGAACAGAGGAACCATTTGAAATTGTATTGCATGTGTATGTATAGGAAGTCTATCTACATACACATACACAAACATATATGCCTCCTGCTTATGAAATATGTATTCTGGAGAACTGAAGTACTCCTACGTTTCAATTAACATCAATTAAGATGAATATGTGTTTATGTATATACGCATATTTTAGCACAATTCTATAAATATGATATACTGATTATTTTGCATTGATGGAGAAAGCAAAAAGAACAAATCTTAAATTCTGTCAAAATATTTTTTACCAGTTAAACTAAGTGTCACATCAGAACAGATTACACTCACTAAATCCCATGATTATCACGGTTGATAAGGCAACTTTTTCTATGTAAACATTAAAATACAATTTTAAAAAATGTAACACCCACCATACAAAATTGGCCAGGTGTGGTGGCTCATGTCTGTAATCCCCGTACTTTGAAAAGCCAAGGCAGGCGGATCACCTGAGGTCATGAGGTTGAGACCAGCCTGGCCAACACAGTGAAACCCCGTCTCTACTAAAACTGCAAACATTACCTGGGCTTGGTGGTGCACTCCTGTAGTGCCAGCTACTCAGGAGGCTGAGGCAGAAGAATCGCTTGAACCTGGGAGGCAGAGGCTGCAGTGTGCTCAGGTCGCATCACTGCACTCCAGCCTAGGTGACAGAGCTAGACTCTGTCTCAAAACAAAACAAAACAAAAAAAACTATAATGTTCTTTCATGCTACTCAGAATACCCAAGCAAAGAATCTTGGTTAAAAAGATTGTATTATACTATATGTACAATGCTTCTGAGTCACATAACATGGTTTATGATTATTATAGTTAAGATTATAAGCAATGGAAACATCTTAGTTTACATTCCAACTTTACACTGAACTGTGCGACATTAAACAATTTAAAACTTCTGAGCCTCAGCCTCTTCATTTGCAAAATGGGGCTACTATTTCCTGTGGAACCCATAATGTTTGTAAAGTTCTGAATGCACAGTTAGCAGAGCAAAATGAACACTCTGTTAGTGATCCTCAGTCATCGTGACCACATTATTAAAAGTATAATAAAGGCAATAATTTCGGCAACTCTCAGATTATCATATCCAATCACAACGACAGAGAGGAAAATCATTAGATCATTAACCACCCCAAAAATGAGTTTACCTGCCCACTTAATTGAACTATATAAATACGTGGGGTAGACAAATGGCTGTGTTTGTTCTCGAGCAGATGGAATAAGCCTTTCACCTTACAGCACGGACCCAAAAGATCTCTAACATCCCTTTTCTCTAACATCCCTCTTTTAGCTTGTTAACGCAAGAACTCATGTAGCCCATACAAATCACAGGCTATGCCACTGGAGGAGTGTCCTGGGCCCTGAGACTGCAGAGAGGAAACACCCATTCTTGGCTGGAAGGCACTCATAATCCACTGGGGTGTTTCTTAAGCTTTAACTGGTCAAATAATTCTCTGGGAAGGATTTTAGAAATGCAGAGGCAGAGATTCTAAATTAGGAAGATCCATCTGGGCTCTGGGATTCTGTCTCTTTAGGCAAGTTTCCAGGCTTTCTGGGAAAAAGAGACGGCAAAAAAGGCTTGGGGTGGGGAAAGACGTAACCCAGGATGTAGCTGGGCTACAAAACAAGTAAAGACACAGGACACCCGAACCTAAGTAGGCTTTCAGGGCCCAGGGAAGGCTTGAACTGAGCCTCAGAGAAATAGGAATCAGACTGCCTGAGAGCAGCTGAATGGCGTTCCAAACCTGACCATCCTCGGCTCTGATGTACTGCTTGAGGACGCAGCTTTGGAGTCAGCCTGCCTGGTTCAAATTCCAGCTCCAAATTCTCCCTGTTGGCAGACTGCATAACCTCTCTAAATCTTAGTTTCTTTGTCTGTAAAAGGGGGATAATTCAAACAGACATCTCACACGTTGTTGGAAGAATTAAATAAAGCAATGTATGCCAAAGCATATGCCGTAAACCAGACACACAACTGGCGCTTCATAAAATACTATTAATATGGACAAACCCATGTCTACACAGCAAGAGGCATTTAAGGATGTGTGAATCAGGATAACAAAACTCTATTCCTCGTCTCCTGTGTCATTTACAGTCATTACCCATGAACCCCATGAAATAAGCAAGGATATGGAATATTACTCCGATTTTACACAAGGGTGGTTACAGGGCCACGTCTGTGTGCTGTCTGGCCCACTCTCTTACACCTTTGTGCTTCTACAAGGAAGTCAAAGCAAAATGAATGGGCAAAAACTAGCTATATTACAAAGACAGTCTCCAAAGAATCTCACCAATATATAAACTAGAAAATCACAGACTGTCATGAAGCGATCTGTATTAGTATGTTATTGGTTTATTACCTGGTTGCCTGTTTTATTTGGACCTGAAGGGGTTATAAGTTGCAAAAAGTACACAGATAAAAATAAATATGCTAATATTGCCTTCATCCTTAACTATCATTTTGAGAATCAACATGACTTCTAAACATTTAGTAACAAATACAAGAAACTCAAGCATAAAGAAGCAAACACCCTCAGTGATAATTTCTGCAAATGAAGAGTATTTCAGTTCCAACAAGAAGCCCTTCCAAATTACGGACACAAATCTCAATCGAACATATTCAGGGACCGTAGGTGTTAAAAATACAGACTTTGAAAAAAATCTATATTTTAATCTTTTGGGGGGCAGAAACAAATTATCTTATTTACTACATGAATGGTTTCCTCAATTTAACGCCAATCTTTAGCGTCGACTTCCACCTGTCTGAATAAATAGACTGCTCCAGAAAAGACTGTTTATATTATGAGGTTGTGTTTAAAACTAAAGTGGAGACACTAACTATATTGAAAATAAGAACATGCATATCATCTCAGCTTACAAAAATCTAATTTTATTTTCTTCTGTTTCCAGGAGGAAGTTTGAAAAGTACAAATGAAGTAGTAAATTGAATTCCTCTTTGAGGGTGAGTCAAAGAAGTGAGAGGAATATTTAAACTTCACTGACATGTTCAGAAAAATGCACCCACATATAGTTGTACAGAAATGTTACTCCCAGCCAGGCATGACGGCTCACGCCTGTAATTCCAGCACTTTGGGAGGCCAAGGCGGGAAGATCACAAGGTCAAAAGATCAAGACCATCCTGGCCAACATGGGGAAAGCCCATCTCTACTAAAAATACAAAAATTAGCTGGCCGTGGCGGCAGGCGCCTGTAGTCCCAGCTACTCGGGAGGCTGAGGCAGGAGCATTGCTTGAACCCGGGAGGCGGAGGTTGCATTGAACTGAGATCGTGCCACTGGACTCCAGCCTGGCAACAGAGCAAGACTGTCTCAAAAAAAAAAAAAAGAAATTTTACTCCCACTTTGTCTTCACCTTTGACAACACAAAGGGAACATTTGATCTCAGGTGAAATTTCTTTTTAAAACACATTAATTTAGGACATTTAAATAGAGCTTTGGCTTGTTTGAAATGTTAATTTTATCTAATTTGTGGTAAAATATACATAACAAAATTTATCACTTTAACCACTTTAAGAGATCAGTGGCATTAAGGATCTTCATAGTTACTGGTTTTTATTAAATCAACAATCATAAAAATGAATCCTTGTTACTACGTGATAACTTCAATCTTTAAGTAATGTTTTCAAACATTTAGGCTTTTAGGGTATTTTGAACATTAGGCATTAAGGATTACAATCTATAGCAATTGTTATTAGAAAAAGACCAAAAGAAAGCACCAGGCACAGTGACTCATGCCTGTAGTCCCAGTACTTTGGGAAGACAAGACTGGAGGATCGCCTGAGGCCAGGAATTCGAGACTTACTATGTCACCGTGGGCAACATGGCAAGACCTCGTCTCTACAAAAAATAAAAGATTAGCTGGGCATGGTGGTACATGCCTGTAGTCCCAGCTACTTGGGAGGCTGAGGTAGGAGGATCACTGGAGCCAAGGAGTTTGAGGCCGCAGTTAGTTACAATTCTGCCACTGCATTCCAGCCAGGGTGACAGAGCAACACCCTGTCTCAAAAAAAAAACAAAAGACAACAAAAAAGAAAGAAAAAATAGTAAAAAAGAAAAAAGACCTCCCCATGTATGTCTTGCCTACATTGGCAGGAACAACAGAGCACCCTTCCCTGCAACTGTTTCTTCCCTTAAGTCTGTGCAGGAAACTGCTATATTTTTATATAGGTTGCACTGGGGACATTGCCAGATGCGACAAAATTCATCCAAAGACCTTGCAACTTGGCCTCAGGGGCCACAGTCACATGCCTACCCGAGAACTACAAAGATAGGTCACATTTGCCACAAAGCCTCAGGAACTATTGTTGCTGTTTATTCCAGGCTAGTGGCGACAGGGTCAGCAAATGCAGAAACGCCACTCTTTCTGGAACCTTCATGGTGGAGGTTGTTTTAAGAAACAAAGCAAGTTTTTTGCATCCCTCATCATTTCATATTTGTTTCAGAGAGCCCTTCTCCAAATGCCCACAGAGGAGAACTGGCTGAACAGAAGTAGCCAAAGGAGGAAATTCTACCATCTCAAGAAAATGAGAAACAAATGCTCAGTCCACTGATACCCTAGGGTTGCAATTTCACTTTAACTGTTTCTTTTGATAACTGAAAATACATCAGCAGGCCGGGTGTGGTGGCTCACACCTGTAATCCCAGCACTTTGGGAGGCCAAGGTTGGTGAATCATTTAAGGTCAGGAGTCCAAGAACAGCCTGGCCAACATGCTGAAACCTTGTCCTACAAAAATTAAGAATCAGCCAGTCATGGTGATGGGCGCCTGTAATCCCAGCTACTCGAGAGGCTGAGGCAGGAGAATCACTTCAACCCGGGAGGCAGAGGCTGCCGTAAGCTGAGACTGCACTACACTCCAGCCTGGGTGACAGAGTGAGACTGTAAAAAAACAAATAAATAAAAATTAAAAAAAAAAAAAATCAGCAGAAGGTCAACTGCCCTGAGACTAGAGCCAGGAAAAACTGGAGGTGCTGAGGGTGTGGAAATGATTTTGCTCGGCTTCAAGAGCACTTTTCAGCAGAAGTCCCAGACTGCTTGTCAAAACTCCAGTCACATCAGCATTATCAAGAGTATTTCTGTTCTTTCTAATAACTCTTATTGCACTAACTCCGGATTCATCAAATTTCCTCATTCTATCTTATTTATCTTACTCTCCCTTGATTACAGGCCTCCAATAAATATTTGTTGCAAGAATAAAGTACGAAACCTTTGCAACATTCTTATAGGGTTATCCCTGTTATCATTATCATCTTACCAGAAACTGGAAATGAAAATTAAACAGCTCACCCAAAGCCACATAAGTAAAAATCTATGATTCTTCATCTAAAATCCAAGTACGTGTTGAAGGATTCTAAATTTTTTATGACCTACATCAACCATATACTATGAAATATCCCTCGTGGGGTGTTAACATATATCCAAAGATCAAATCACATGACAAGAAAAACGAACATTATAAACAAGACCATGACAATTCCAACTCAAGTTCTGCTGCCACTTGAATTTGAGTCTGCCACAAACTTAAGAACTTCGTTGTTTTTTGAAGGTTTGGGAATTTCTGAGTTACAGGTAAGGGATTGTGAAATTTAAGAAATCAAGCCTCAGTCAGATACAGAGGCTCACGTCTATAATCCCAACACTTTGGGACGCTGAGGTTGGGGGAATCACATGAGGCCAGGAGTTCAAGATCAGCCTGACCAACATGGCAAAACATCATCTCTACTAAAAATACAAAAATTGGCCATACAAGGTGGTACGAGCCTATAATCCAAGCTACCAAGTGGCTGAGATGACAGGATGGCTTGAGCCTAGAAGTTTGAAGTTGCCATGAGCCAAGATTGTGCCACTGTACTCCAGCCTGGGCAACAGAAGGAGACTATCTCAATAAAAAAAAAAGAAAGAAAAAAAAAATCAGGACTCATTCAGGCTTGCTCATTCCTAGTATCTTGCTTTCTCAGGCCAGCACTGGGTGCTCTAAGAGCTTTACAGAAGCACTTTTTACAAAGAATCACTGTAGACTAAATAATAGAGCCATGGTCGGGGGTCTCAAGGAGAAGACTTTAGCTACCTGCTTGCTATTCAGAGGAAAGCATCTCTACTGAGAAAACCAAAGATCACTGTTTTAAAAAAATTGTTTTTAACAAAAGTAAAAGGTTGTGGAAGCTGGGTGTCATGGCAAAGAAAGAGGATTCCCAGTGGGAGTTGGAGTGAAAGGAGTCCTAATATCCCAAATTATTGGAGAAGATGGGCTGTGACTTACATTTGCCGAGTGCTCCATGTTCTACAAGCATGATCGAGCTTCATTCTCACTGAAGCCTCCTATGCCCTGCCCAATGAGTCTTATCCTTTCACACTAAGGGTACTGGGGCTTGAAGAGTCCAGTGAAGATGCCCCAGATTTGTAACTGGGGAGGTACAGCACAAAATGGAGTGGAAACTGGCTTTTTTTTTTTTTTTTTGAGACGGAGTCTCGCTCTGTCGCCCAGGCTGGAGTGCAGTGGCACAATCTCGGCTCATTGCAAGCTCCGCCTCCCGGGTTCACACCATTCTCCTGCCTCAGCCTCCTGAGTAGCTGGGACTACAGGTGCCCGCCACCATGCCCAGCTAATTTTTTGTATTTTTAGTAGAGACAGGGTTTCACCGTGTTAGCCAGGATGGTCTCTATCTCCTGATCTCGTGATCCGCCCACCTCGGCCTCCCCAAGTGCTGGGATTACAGGCATGAGCCACCGCGCCTGGCCAGAAACTGGCTTTGAAAGCTGGCATGCTTCACACCCCCATCCCAACTTTTAGGGACACTGGTGCAAAGAAATCAAGCCAGCCTGTCATATGATGACAGAGTGATTTCTTTCCCAATATGACACATTCATTTATCATCTTTCATAAGACAGACCTGGCCTATAATTTAGTCCCATCGCTGCCACTTAAATGAACTCTGGGCTTGGATGGGCTTTGCCAGATTCTTCAGTGTGGGGTCACTTAGGGGCTTTAGAGTCACAAGGTCAGGATTTGAGGTGCATGGATGTTCCTGGGGGGCAGTGCCCAGTGCAGTGCTGAGGATCCAGGAAGCCAAGGATGACTATTAATTGATGGTGTTGATGATAATGAGCCTCTGGGGACCATAAGAAAAAGCAGCAAGAGAAATTCAGTTTGCAAAGTAAAAATTGTATGTGTGTATCATCTCCGTGGTGAGAAAGTTCAGCGTTCAAGATTCATATAGAATATAACCTAAAAAGCCCCAGAAATTGAGCTTTATTAGAGAAAGACATTTCTTAAAATAAGCACGTTTTGACAATGAAAGTTACATCTGCATTTTAACTATATTGTACATTTAAATGTCTAAATGAAACAATTAAGTCCATGTCAGTGGCAGGCAAGAACACAGCAATCTGTTGGTATTAATGATAAAAACAAAAATTATAAATTAAACATATGCTGAATGCCAGAAAATATGCTTTATGTTCCTTTTCAATAATGTAACAACTCTGCCACAGACTGAGGCGTTGGGGGGGTGTGGGGCGGAGAAATAAAGTCAGAGAGGTTGAGCAACATGTCCAAAGAAACACAGTAAATAGCAGTTGTGCCAGAATTTTGGTATTTACATTCCTTTACTAGGCCCAGCTTCCTTTACGCTGTAACAGTGTTCAACCCCTTGTTTCTCCCGGTGGATAATTACAACCTGGCATTTTCATCAATATGATGGGGGTGGCAGCATATAAAAAGACAGAATATGCCAAATTGGCATATCATACACAGCCTTGCAATTTAGCAATTTAGGTTTCTGCAACTGAGCATATCCACACTTAACATAAAGCATAAAATGACAGCAACCGTTGTGTTTTACCCTTTTGTGAGGAACCCCATAGTTCAAGTTCCCCCATTGCGATCTAGCTGTGTGATCCCTGTTTCCTTGCTCCTCAGCACAATGAAAAGAATTTAATGGTTGAGTACAGAGCTTCTAAGGGCCATGGACTTCTGGAGGGGAGCTCAAAGTTTAGGAGGCAGACAGGGATTCACTCCTACCTCCCTTCTGCTTAAGGGTACAATGGTAGGTAGCTCTCCGAGCCTGCATTTCCTCATCTGCAAAACAGCCCTATCATGTCACAAGGGCTGTGACAATGAAATGATGTTGTGTGTGCCGAACACCAGGCACAGGACCCACAGTGGGCATCATTTCATAGCCTTTAACTTGATTAATTCTTAAAACCATCATCATCGTCATTATCCAAAGCTCCCAATGAGTGTGTTCAAGTTGCAAAAGCAAACAAACCCTTAACTTCTATGCCTTCCATTCCAGGACAACGGACTTGCTTCCTTGCCTGCAAGGCTAATGTATCAGCAGTCACTCAGGTTACAGTCCCATGAAAAACACAGGGTGACAAAAGCCCCTTGCAGCAATCTCCAAGAAGGAGAAATAAATTAATCAAGCTGCCAAACGGAGAAGGCCGGGTTGACCTCCTTCTGATCTCATTACTTCTCTATTACCCTTTTGAAAAACATCCTCTTACAGAGATCACTAATTGAAGATTATGTGGAGGGAAATCGCACCTCTCCATCACGGTGGGAACTTTGCCTCATTTGTCATTCTAATAATTCACTTCTTTTCTTTTCTGAAGAGACAGAGACACTAATGGACTATCATCAGTTAAAAAGGCAATTTTTCCATTTAATTGCACTCATTAAATACTGCAATAGAACAATTGGAAAAGCAATAGTCTCAATATTTAATCATAGTATAGGAATAATGAAACATTGCTTCAAAATAAATCTGAGTATTTATAAAGTCATAAAAGAGCTGTTTTAACAACACCTGTGATCAGAGGCAACATATTTAAAATTAGACATGTGATTTTTCATTTCTCCTGATTAGAGCTCGTAAACATTTGCATTGCGATGGAAAAGGATTCAAAGGAACCCGTTACTCTGAGCGGTTCCTTCTAGCTTTAAAGGCTGCTGCAGCCCTGTGACAAGACCAACATTCCCAGTCTGTTAGAGAGACTTGAGACTCACACACAAGCCAGGCTTCCAGCATGGCCAAGAAATCTGAGGAATGGGTTTTTGTGCCCATAAGCAGGTCGGGCCGCGAGTGGTTTTCTCTGGGAGCAAAGATTAATTGCTACTTTCACATTTTTTAACAGCTTTATTGAGATATAATTGACATACCATACAATTCACCCATTTAAATTGCACATTGCGAAGATTTTTAGTACATTTACAGAGTTGTGCAACCAACTCAGACAATTGCAAAACATTTTCATCACCTTTACCTATACCCCTCCTATCCCACTCACACCAAACTCCCCCAGCCCTGAGCCATCACTCATCTGTTTTCTATCTCTAAATTTCCCTATTCTGGACATATCATAGAACAGAATTTCACCATATGTGGACTTTTATAACTAACTTCTTTGACTTAGCATATTTACTAGGTTCACTCACATTATAGAATGTCTCAGGATTTCATCCATTTTTATGAATATAAAATGGAATATTCCATTACACGGGTTTACCACAACTTATTTATCCATTTGTCCATTGATGGACATTAGAGTTTTTTCCATCTATTGGCTATTATGAACAATGCAGCTATTAACATTCATGTACAACTCTTTGTCCATGTTTTCATTTCTCTTTGATACATACCCAGGAGTGGATCTGCTAGGTCTTGTGCCAACTCTTAACTATGGGAGGAACCGCAGACTGTTTTCCCCGTTAGCTGTTACATCCCCACCAATGGTGTGTGAGGATTCCAATTTCTCCATATTCCCAGCAACACTTGGTGCTGTCTGACTTTTCACTTTTACATTTCCACAGCGAGGTGAGCAGTATCTAAGACCAGGGAAACAAGAGCCACCACCTCCCTGCAAACAGAAAACCTCAGTCCCTTGCCTTGAGGGAAGCAGCATGACCTGAATGAGAAAGGCCAGGGTTTTGGAATCAAGCAGACAGAAGTTCAAATCCCATCCTTGCCACTTCAAACTTACTGTGGCCTCGAGCAACTCAAACTAGCTGTGAATTGATTTTTCTTGTCTGTAACACAGAGGAAATAACCTTATAAGGGAAAATGAATGTTGGAGGAGGAAAATGCATCCAAAAATGCCTAGCAGAGTGCCCAGCGCCCAGCTGCTGCTCAGTAAAGGGGCCTCTATGCTTATTCTTCAGACCACACCACACACAACTGTGGGCAGGCTTCTGAGTCCTTAAGAGTGCAGGCACTGGGTTCCTATCCATTTGTAGGCTCAACAAGCTCTATAATTACTCAAGTATGTTGGACAGAAGAAAAAGACAATGTATGTTACAGTAGTCAGGAACATGCAAGCTTATTTATCAAAGAACATTTGGAATAGAAACATGTTTTCCTCATTCCAAAGAGGAAGAAGAGACGAGGAATCTACCCTTCCCTGTTCTTTCAATGCCATGCACGAGAAGGAAAGTCCACAGCCTCACAACCGAACAGGGGCCATGATCCACTTAGAGGACAGTCAGCCCTTCTCACTGGGGTTCCCTCCTCTTCCTCCCACTATATAGTATGTTCAAATCCAGTAACCTATTAGTTTAAAAAGAGCTCAAAGAGGAGGGTAGAAAAAGCAGAAGCTGCCGGGTCTTCTGATAACACTGTCATTAATTGAGCCTTGTGTGCTTACTGTCTGTCTCCCTGCTATTAATACAAGATCCCCAAGTCATGGCAAGCTGTAGGTAAGGAACGTCTGTTTTATTTTCTTTTTCTTTGAGATAGTCTCACTCTGTCACCCAGGCTGGAGTGCAGTGGTGTGATCTTGGCTCATTGCAACCTCTGCCTCCTGGTTTCAGGCGATTCTTGTGCCTCAGCCTCCTGAATAGCTGAGACTAAAGGCACATGCCACCATGCCTGGATGATTTTTGTACTTTCAGAATAGACAGGGTTTCACCATGTTGGCCACACTGGTCTCAAACTCCTGACCTCAAGTGATCTGCCCGCCTCAGCCTCCCAAAGTGCTGGGATTACAGGCGCAAGTCACCACACCCAGCTGGTTTTATTTTACATTGTATAAATGTTATGTAGCAACAGTATGGGGCACTTAGTAGGTGCTCAGTAAGTTATGTGTTGCATGGGTAAATGAGGAAATCTGTACCATGGGGACACCATGGAACTGTTTGAACAGCCTCCACAGCCCTGATGTAATTCCCATCAGAACACACAAAGCACCTTAAAAACAAATCCATAGAAAAAAACAGATCATGCTCTAAGTTTCAAGACAAATCCCACAGCCTCCCCTGTCTATCAGATTCTTCTACTCCCAAGAATCTCCTAAGCAAATATTTTGAAGGAGCCCCTCCATTTTTCACTCAGGTTGTTAACCTATTTTCTACCGTTTCTCAATAGTGGGAGTTGGCAAACTATCCAATCTTTTGGCTTCCCCGGGTCACATTAGAAGAG
The DNA here is from genome assembly GCF_024542745.1 of Macaca thibetana thibetana. NCBI lineage: Eukaryota > Metazoa > Chordata > Mammalia > Primates > Cercopithecidae > Macaca > Macaca thibetana. The sequence continues at coordinate 21,365,048 of NC_065597.1, read as the reverse complement.
CAAGAATTGTCCCGGGCCACACATAAAATACACTAACAATAATTGATGAGCTACTAAAAAAAGAAATCTCACGACATTTTAAGAATTTTTACAAATTGGTGTCATGGTGCACTCAAAGCCATCCTGGGCCACATGTGGCCCATGGGCTGTGGGTTGGACAAGCATCCTATAGCCCATCATGCAAACCTAACCCAATGCCAATGTTTATAGGGCTTGTAAACTGAGAATGGTTTTCACATTTTAAATGGTTGAAAAAGATCAGAATAAGTTGTGACCATGAAAATAATACAAAGTTCAAGTTTCCATGTCCATACATAATTTTAATTGAAACACTCCTATACTCATTTACTTACGTATCGTCCACAGCTGCTTCTGTGCTGTAGTGACAGAGATGAATAGTTCCAAGAGACTGCACTGCAAAGCATAAAATACTGTCTGTCCCGGCCGGGCGCGGTGGCTCAAGCCTGTAGTCCCAGCACTTTGGGAGGCCGAGACGGGCGGATCACGAGGTCAGGAGATCGAGACCATCCTGGCTAACACGGTGAAACCCCGTCTCTACTAAAAAAATACAAAAAACTAGCCAGGCGCGGTGGCAGGCGCCTGTAGTCCCAACTGCTCGGGAGGCTGAGGCAGGAGAATGGCGTAAACCCGGGAGGCGGAGCTTGCAGTGAGCTGAGATCCGGCCACTGCACTCCAGCCTGGGCGGTAGAGCGAGACTCCGTCTCAAAAAAAAAAAAAAAAAAAAAAAAAAAATACTGTCTGTCCCTTACGGAAAATGTTTGCCTGTCCCTGCTCCACAGAGTAACTTTGTTGATAATCATAAAAACAAAGCAATCATTACAAGTAGCCACATCTGGTGATAAAGAGTTGCTTCAGAAGATATAATTCAGGTCTACCTGGGTTTGAATCCTACCTCTCACACCAACTGGCTCTATGATGCTAGGGGCAAGCGACTTAATCTGTGAATCCCCATTTTCCCCACCCTTAAATTGGGCTAGTAACATCTATCTCACCAGGTTGTTGAGAAGTTTAAAAAGGGGTAAGTGTGAAAGCCTTTGGCCTCATCCTGGCCATGGCAAACACTCATTAAGTGCTAGTCATTATTATCATATACTATTTAAGAAAAACTTTAGAAATACATAACAATGCATTACACTACAAAGGGAGTCAAAGACAAAATCATTTTTTCCCTTAATGCTAATACACAGAAGGCTTGGTAGACATTAAAAACAACAGAACAAACTATATAATCAGCATTAACAAAATCCAGATGGATTTTGGCTCATTTGCTATTTCGAATTGTTTGTCCTTGTCTTTCCCCCCACCAACCATCCCCCTGGCAGGGCATGTGAGAAGTAAATACACAATCATCCGGTTTATATAGGATGAAATTGAAACCATTTGGCTTTTTGTAAAACTTGGAGCCAAGTATTTAGGCAAAACATTTGGGTTTTTCGGCTTTAGCTGCTGTTCTCGTGCACTGATTTGAATGTGCATTCCATCCACAACCTGTCTCTGCAGGTCTGTCACTTACACAGGTGTTTAACAAACACAAATAAAATCCATTTGCATCTATTTGGTTGGGAAGAGCACGTGTCACTAAACGTCAACAGAATCATATCCTCTCCATCCACCTCTCCCCAGCCTCCAAATGTCACTCTTTAGAGCTGTGTTGGAAACACAGACAGATGACAGCCGTTGTGACAGGGAGGGCCTGTGATGTGTGTGCTGACGCCAGGCACCAAGCCTGTGTTCTCACTCCTACTTCATCACTCTTAACTACCACGCGGCTTCCTGTCATTTACTTTTCCATGCACTCTGGTGTACCACTCAAGAAAATGACAGAGTAATAAGATAACACATAAATTCAAGCCCCACGTCTTTATTCACTGTTAGGACATCCTTTTAAGGACTTCAAATTCAGTCCTACAGACCCACAAACATCAGACAAGGATTCTTGTGGCAGACTACAAATCCATTCCAAGTTTCAGTAAGCCTTCCCATGATGTCATTCTACTCTAGTCTTAATATCATTTAAATATATATATATATATGAAAAAACTGAGAACCTATGCTTTGCCTTAAACAAAAGAAAATTATGGAGCAAAGGAGTGGGTGGTACTCAGCCTTCAAAACTCCTAGTCCAGAAAGATGCATTTTCAATTAAGGCCTATAAATTCCTTTTTACAATAGAACTTTTAGGTACCAAACTTTTCTACACTTTAAAAAGCACTCTGGGGTTCAGGCAGTAGGCTGTTTTTAGCAGCACTGAGTATCAGTATTCTCATAAGCCATCTGTAAACCTATTGGTTAAGGTGTGAACACATTATAAATAGAATCAAGCTACCAACATGCAGACTAATGGTAAACAAGACAATTAACCTAAAATCCTTTGCAGTCTGGTGCTCAGAGCAAGAGAACAGCTTCAGAAAAACATGAAGCTGTTCTCATTTCCGTGGTCAAGTCATGGCTTCAATTAAAGACAGAGACCGTGTATTAGTACATACGGGACGACATCAGATTTTTCCAAGAATGTTACTTCTCTCTTCTGTTAGGCAAGGTATACCATCTTCTGCAAAACAGCTGGATCATTTGTCAATAACCAAGAGAAACAGATGGTTAGAAACATCCAGATACTTGAAAACATCTGGGTATTTCATTCTTCATCCAGATGTTTGGCTTCCCCTAGGTGCAGCCTGCTTTGGTTGAATAATTCTAGAAAACATTTGGCCAAGAGGTAAGTTGACTTCTTCAATCCCTTCTCCAGATAATTATGTTTGGCAAAGGAAGCCCACTTTCATTGGGGAATAACGCTGTTACTGGGATTTATTTTATCAGTACAAATTAACTGAACTATTTCTGGAAACAGCTAGGGAGTTAAAAACAAATGCAAAATGTGTCCACTGTGCAAGATCAGTCATATTCAACCGTCTACTTGAAGTTCACAGAAGTCTAACTACCCCATATACCAAATCAGAACCAGTTTAGTATGACAATCTGCCCTGAAGGTGATAAGCAAAAGTCTGTTGAGTAAATGCAAGTAGAATTGCTTACAATGCTTGTGTACTCTCCTACTTAAAAGCCCAGAGAAAATTTCAGTTCTGTACCTTCAATATTGTCATTTGCTTGTACATGCAAGGAATGTTTTCTCAGCTCCGACTCTGTGTACAGTCATGTACATGAAGCTGACAAAACACTGAGTACAGCTAAGTTTTTTTGTTTTTTTTTTTTTTTTTGAGATGGAGTCTCGCTCTGTCACCCAGGCTGGAGTGCAGTGGCCGGATCTCAGCTCACTGCAAGCTCCGCCTCCCGGGTTCACGCCATTCTCCTGCCTCAGCCTCCCGAGTAGCTGGGACTACAGGCGCCTGCCACCTCGCCCGGCTAAGTTTTTGTATTTTTAGTAGAGACGGGGTTTCACCATGTTAGCCAGGATGGTCTCGATCTCCTGACCTCGTGATCCGCCCGTCTCGGCCTCCCAAAGTGCTGGGATTACAGGCTTGAGCCACCGCGCCCGGCCGAGTAAAGCTAAGTTTCTGCCCTCATGCAGTTTCCAGGCTACTTGGGGAGAAAGAGAAACAAATACTCTCACCCAAATATACCATCATCCATAGAGCATAAGTGCTATGAAATAAAGTTAAAAGATATAATGAGAGTTTACATTAGGAGGGAATTCTGATTGGGATTAGATGGTCAGAGAGGGGTTGTCGGAGGACTTAAAAGATGACAATTTTGCCAGGAAAACTGGGGAAAGTGCCTCCCAGGCAGAAGAGACAGCATGAGGTGATGCCTGAAAGCTAAAAGCTTTGCTTCTTCACAGGCTGAAAGAAAGGCTGAGGGCGGAGGGTGGCGAGCGTGACTTCAGGGGGTAGCAGAGAGAGGCCTCTGTGCAAATGAACAGTCCTGTATTTTAGTGGTGGTGGTGGTTAAATGAACCTACTCATGGGATAAAATGGCACAGAACATATATTTTTCCATAGCTATGTGACACATTAATAAGAAATGCACGGCTTGAAATAACACACATGTATTCTTTTATAGCTCCAGAGTCAGAAGACCAACTGGGATCTGAAGGGGCGAAGATCGAGATTTCAGGAGGGTCCTGTCATCTCAGCAGTTTGGGAGGCCAAGGAGGGAGGACTTCTTCAGCCCAGGGGTTTGAGACCAGCCTGGGCAACATGATGAAACCCCATCTCCACTAAAAATACAAAAAAGTTAGCGGGGCGTGGTGGCACACGCTGTAGTACCAGCTATTTGGGAGATTGGTGGCACCTCCCAGCTACTTGGGAGGTTGACATGGAACGATCGCAGTGAGCCGTGATAGCACCACTGCACTCCAGCTTGGGTGAGAGCAAAACCCTGTCTCAAAAATAAATTAAATAGTAAAAAGACATCAGCGAGGCGTGTTCCCTTTGGCAGCTCTAGGGGAGAATCCATCTCATTGCCTTTTCCACATTCTAGAGGCTGCCCACTTTCTGTGGCTCATGGCCACCTCCCTCCATTTTCAAAGCCAGCCACGTGTAGGTGAGTCCTTCTCACGCTGCCATCTCACTGCCTGACTCATCCGACTCCTTCTCCCCCTTTTAGGAATCCTGACAATCACACTGTGCCCAACCAGATAACCCTGGGTAATCTCCCAATTTTAACTTCACAGGATCAGTAACTTGAATTTCATCTGCAATCTTAATTCTCCTCTTCCATGTAACAAAGCATATCCATAGCTTCCACGGATTAGGATGCAGGCATCCTAATAAGGGCTACTATTTTACCTACCTGGAATTATACACTCACATTGTACCCATGCACACTTCCTGGTTTTGATCCTGTACTACAGTTATATAAGAAGCTACGGTTGTAGAAAAGTGAGTAAGAAGTACAGGGATCCCCTCTGTACTATTTTTGTAACTTCCCATGACTCTATCAGAATAAAAAGTGTTAAAGATAAATTTTAAAATAGCCAATACTTACAGAAATGATATGTGTACAGCACAGCTGAAAGCACTTAACATTTATCATCCCACTTACTCCCCACAGCAAGCCTGTAAGATGGGGACCATTCCCATTCTACAAGTGACAAAATGGAAGGACAGATTTTATTAATTTATCCAAAGCTATCTGAATCCAAAAAGTGTGTGCCTAAATGTTGTGTTCTTTTGTTTTAAGAACTCCAATTTAATTAAGGAACCAAATATATAGACCAGAAATCAAGAATTAGGAAAGAACAGAATAATACTATTTATTTTTAAGAGTTGTGCTCTTGTCACCCAGGCTGAAGGGCAGTGGTGCAATCTTGGCTCACTGCAACCTCCGCCTCCTGGGTTCAAGCGATTCTCCTGCTTCAGTCTCTTGAGTAGCTGGGATTACAGGCGTCCACCACCATGCACGGCTAATTTTTTTTGTATTTTTAGCAGAGACGGGGTTTCACCATGTTGGCCAGGCTGGTCTCCAACTCCTGACCTCAGGTGATCGCCCACCTTGGCCTCCCAAAGTGCTGGGTTTATAGGTGTGAGCCTCCGTACCTGGATATATATATATATATCTATCTCCAGAATTCACAGTTAGAGGGTGACGTGTACTTGATCTCTACTTCCTGGGGGTAGCGGACCATAATTAAATGGCTGTGGAAACCCAGAAGCAGCCTACAGAAACCATTAGGAGCCCTGGGTCTGGGTATGGGAGGAATTTTTTTTTTATATATATATCTGTTTAAATTTCTAGAAAAATCTTGGTTTTGAATGGCAATGTGTGTATGTGTGTGTGTGTGTGTATGACTGACCTTAGATGAGCCTTAAGAGGTTATGGAGGAGGAGCAGGAGGGGCACTAAATGCTGGGCTTTCTCAGAAAAACCTCCCAAATAGCTTTGTTCATCTCCTAAAGAAAAAGTGGTTTGTACACAGAGGGAAGATTGAGAATAGAGGGACAAATCCACTATGCTTCAGGGTCCACTGTTTACAGGTTAACTTACAGGGCAGTTACCCAGTAAATGCTACATAGCTTTCCTTTCCTTTCAATCTCATGGATCCAAAAACAAAAAACAAAAACAAACAAACAAAAAAAAACAGGCTGTCCATTTTAATCTTTTACTTCTAAAAAGTGTCTTCATGGATATGTAGCATGAAGAAGCTCTTGCTCATTCCAACCTTTCCAGGGTTTTCAGCTCAGAGAAATGGATGTTTGACCAACAACAGGTAACCAGATTCTCTCCTGAGAATCTAAATCTGGAGCTGAATCACACCTGGAAGGAAGAAGGGATTCAAGCCAAAGGCCTTGCCATGAAGAGACAAGTCCAGGACTTCTGGTTGTGGTGACCATGGGTAAAAGCTATGTCCCTAGAATAACAGAGTCTGGGAGGCACAGGGGTGCTGGTACACCAAGGCTGGGCTGCCCCCCTCTGGAAAATAAGCCACAGTCTGGGTGAGCTTCTGTTACAGGCAACCAAACTCCTATCAGATTCAGCCTCACGTTTTCCTTCTCCTTAAGTTATCCCAAGTCTTTTCTGATGCTTGCAACCACAGCACCTGAAGGTACGCCACGCCTCCATCTATCATAGAAAGCTGGAAATTCCCCTCTCCTTTATGCATTCTCTCCTCCTCTCCTTATTCCTGTCTCCATTGCCATCAAAACCAATACTTTTCTAGAAATTTAAATTCAGATATCCAAAAAAAAAAAAAAAGGTTCCTCCCAGACCCAGGGCTCCTAAAGGTTTCTGTAGGCTGCTTCTGGGTTTCCACAGCCATTTAATTATGGTCCCCTGCCCCCAGGAAGTAGAGATCAAGTACATGTCACCCTCTAACTCTGAATTTGAGGGACGCAGTGCCTTTAAATCAAAGGGAAAGCGACTCACATCCTCTTGGTGTTCTCTAAAAGGATATTGTTAGAACCAGTTTCTACGCCTGGATCTTTTGTGCTCCAGGGTAGACGCAGGCAGCGGTCCAAATACTGTGGAACCTTTTCAGCAGCTATCAGGAAAAAGTCACTACCACTTTGCTTTCAAACGCAGACTGAAAAAAGAAACCGGCAAAGCCAGTGCACGAGGGGATTAGCAATGTCTTCTAAAACAGAAACAGAAGATGTTTATGGGGAGTGAAAATGAATGATAATAGTCTCACTGTCCACTCTCATTTCCTCGTGGTTCGACCAAGTCCTTGGATGTCATAAACACTGAAGGGGGAATAAAATGCTCTAATAAATCAAAGTGAGGACACTGTGAAGGGGGCCCATGGGGAGGCACACCTGCTGAGTCGCTAACTCTGGACAGAGTCAACAGAGAGCAGGAGTCCAGAGCTTAGACGAGGCCGACTTCAAAAAGAGAAAACACCAGATTTCTCTCACTTCACACAAGTGTGTGTGCACACGCACACTCACAGTCACACACCCTCAGGTTCTGGAAGGAGGCAAGGTACTTTTCTCTGCCATTATCCAACCCGGTACTTGCCCTGTGCCTTAGCACAGCGTTTCTCAGACTCAATACTATTGACATTTGGGGACGGATTATTCTTTGTGTGGGTGCGGTCCTGCACATTGTAGGATGATTGACAGCATGTATCTGCTAGATGCAGTATCCAGTGTCCATCCCACAGTAACAAACACAGTCACCCCTGGGGAAGAAATACTGCTTTACCCAAAATGTGAGTGAGTGAGTGAGAGAGAGTGTTTACCCCAAAATATCATTCAAGTTCCTGCAGTTGTTCACCCCATTCCTCACTTGCCTAACTCCTATCCATCCTTCCAAACCTAGCTTCATCAACACAATTTCTTTCCAAAAGCCTTCCCTCACTCCATTCTTTGGACGGGTGAGATGCTCCCTCTCCAAGTCCCTCCAATTTCCTGCACCAGTGGATCCCTTATCCCACCACTGGTCTCTTGCTGTGCAGACTTCACCTTTAGATTCTAATATCCTTACAAAACAAGTTTCCTTCATCTTTGCACTTCCAGCATTCAGCCAAATGTCCAGGTCATATTAGATGTTCAATAAACGTTTGTTGGAAAAAGGAAAGAATTCACAAAGAGAAATGGTACTTTCAGCAAGGTGGCATGTCCCAGGGTGCAGGGTTGGTACTGAATGGTATAAATCACTTAAAAAGCAGCATTGAAAAATACTAGAGCTAGCAGTCTACCCTCTGTGATGGAACATAAGAAAGGAATTACTTCGCCATCACCATTTTCCAGTAACAGAAGCTTATAGGTTGCAAAGCTGGATAAAGCAGCAGCAAAGACAATACAAAAGTTAACAAGCCCCATTTTCCAAATTTACAAACCAGACTTGGCCAGGCAAGGTGGCTCAAGCCTGTAATCCCAGCACCTTGGGAGGCAGAGGTGGGCAGAACAACTGAGGCCAGGAGTTCGAGAACAGCCTGGCCAACATGGCGAAACCACGTCTCTACTAAAAATACAAAAATTAGCCAGGCATAGTGGCAGGTGCCTGTAATCCCAGCTACTCAGGATCCTGAGGCAGGAGAATCACTTGAACTCGGTTGGGGTGGGGGTTGGAGGTTGCAGTGAGCCAAGACCGCGCCATTGAACCCCAGCCTGGGTGACAACAGCAAAACCCTTTTTAAATTCCCTGGCCATTCCATTTCAGGGAATCTAACCTAACAAAGCCATCTGACATACAAAAACAGAACAATATTCTCTGCACACATGTGGACGCTGTTCGCTGCAGTGCCACCTTTTTTGAGATGTGGCTGTCACCCAGACTGGAGTGAAGTGGCACAATCTCAACTCAATGCAACCTCCGCCTCCCGGGTTCAAGCTATTCTCCTGCCCCAGCCTCCCAAGTAGCTGGGACCACAGGTGCATGCCAACATGCCTAATTTTTTTATTTTCAGTAGAGACAGGGTTTCACCATGTAGGCCAGGCTAATCTTGAACTCCTGACCTCAAGTGATCTGCCCACCTCAGCCTCCCAAAGTGCTGGGATTACAGGCTTGAGTCACCGCAACCAGCCTGGAGTGGCACTTACAACAAAACACAAGAAACCTGCCAAATATTCAACACGAGGAGACTAGTTAAATACAGATACACCTACTGTGGCTGGGTATTTTGGTGATTTTTCTTATCTATTTTTTTTTAAACTAATAGAATCATATTCTACCTGAGTTATCCATGTGAAAATGGAGATAACATGGAGTCATTGTGAGGATCAACCAGACAGTGTAAGCACCTGCTGAGTGGTATTAGCACACAAGAAATGATTGTTTTCCCCTCTCTAATCATGTAATTTTTTTTATTCATTTTTATTCTTTTTTGAGACAGTCTTGCTCTGTTGCCCAGGCTGGAGTACAGTGACATGATCTCAGCTCACTGCAACCTCTGCTTACCAGGTTCAAGCGATTCTCCTGCCTCAGCCTCCTGAGTAGCTGGGATTACAGGTACATGTCACCACGCCCAGCCAATTTTTATATTTGTAGCAGAGACGGGGGTCTCACCATGCTGGCCAGTCTGGTCTCGAACTCCTAACTTCAAGTTATCTGCCAGCCTTGGCCTCCCTAAGTGCTGGGATTACAGGCTTGAGCCACCGCACCCAGCATAATCATATAATAGCTTTTATCATATCATACTACAGATGTATCTTCTAAAGAGCACAATGAAGCTTCCACAAGAAAAAGAAAATAGTTTCACTTCTCATGCCTACATTTCTATTACTTCTCACCTAGTGTTTTTAGATACAGAACAATTTCAAGGAAAAGGTAGCTGTTTTAGGGAATATTCTACTTTGGACTTGTGTTCAGTTTTCTTACATAAGAAAATTTGCTATTTGTATAGCAGACAGGAGAAAAAGTGACAAAATTAAAGCCAAAAAAGAGAAATCGATAGCTAGCTAGATAGATGATTGATAGATGGTGGGTGGAGAAAGGCTAGAATGAAATGCTGAGAAAAGATTAAGACATCCGAGTGAAGGAGAAGTTCTTCCTTTATGAAGGACATTGGCAAAAACTCCCATCCCATGTGTGAACCGACTCTTGACCACAAGGTTGAGGGAAGGTTGCTGGAAAAAATTGAGATGGCCCACTACATCAAAATGACACCATTCACCAGGCACGGTGGCTCACACCTGTAATCCCAGCACTTGGGGAGGCCAAGGCGGGTGGATTGCCGAAGGTCAGGACATCAAGACCAGCCAGGTCCTTTCTGCCCGTTACATGGACTTTGACCAGTCAGGTGATTTTGCTGTTATTCTTTAGGTGTAGGTACTTAGATGTTGGAAAACAAGTAATCTGAAAACGGGACATGTCCAGTGTTATTAGCAGGACACAAATCTGCCCCAATGAATGAAAACATTCACATTCACTCAACAGGTATCTACTGAATCCTCCTGGTAAGGGGAGAGAATGGCAGACAGCAGATGTCCATAGACTGAGGGAGTGGGAAGGGAGGCCCTGCGTGCTACCACCTTGTGGGCTGACCATTTAGGGCAGAGCCTAGGCCTGTCTGGTTGGTTCAGTCACAAGACTGGACCCAAGGTATGGCATGAACTTCTAAGCACATTGTCCATAAAGCCAGAGGACCTTCAGTCTTGCTTCCTCCAATGCAGAGAAATCCTACAGTTGCTGAGATTGCTAGAATTAGGCCTACAACCACTTGGGCACAGTGGCTCATGCCTGTAAACTCAGCACTTTGGGAGGCCGAGGTGTATGGATCACCGCAGGCCAGGAGTTCAAGACCAGCCTAGCCAGCGTGGTGAAACACCATCTCTACTAAAAACACAAAACTTAGCTGGGCACCTGTATTCCCAGCTACTCGGGACGCTGAGGCAGGAGCATTGCTTGAACCCAGGAGGCAGAGGTTGCAGTGAGCCAAAATCATGCCATTGCACACCAGCCTGGGTGACAAGAGCAAAACTCCGTCTTAAAAAAAAAAAAGCAAAGAAAAAAAGAAAAGAATTAGACCTACAACCCCAGCTGGCCACTTACTAACAATGTTAAGTGTTTCCTTCCTTGAAGTTTTCAACTGAAAAAGCTAAAAGTACTCCCTACAAAAGATACTGTAAAGCTGAATTCAATTAAAAAATAAAATAAAATAAAATCTGAGACTCTGCCAGATTGTATGAATTAAGGTTGCAGCTAGAATTAGGGTTGCTAGTCAGCTGACCTTAAGGTGAGCGTTGATAGCTATCCAGCTGAGACCACTGAAATCACAACGGTCCTTAAAAGCAAGAGAAGGAGGCAGGAGAGAAAGAACCAGAGATAGGCCATTGGAGAAGGACTCAGCCCAATGTTGCTGGCTGGAAGGTAACCGAAGGAGCCACGGACCGAGGAACATGGGCAGTCTCTGTAATGTGGAAAAGGCCAGGAAATGTATTCTCCTCTACAGTGTCCAAAAGAACATAGCTCTGAAGACACCTGGATTTTAGCCGAGGGAGACCTGTGTCAGGCTTCTGACCTACAGAACTGGAAGAAAATAAATCTGTCTTGTCTCAAGTCACTAAGTTTGAGGTACTTTGTTATGGCAGCCATAGAAAATGAATACCCCCCAGGCTACTTTTTAAAAATAATTATTACGTAATACATGAACATTTTTCTTCAAAAAAAAAAAAAAAGCATTATAAACCAGACTAAAGACAGCCTTTGGCTTTTCTTCTCCTACTTCCCATCTCTCCTACAGCCATTACCACTAGACATAAGTTGAGTTGGGATTCTTTAGGCCTACTCATATGCATTTCTGCACGTGTATTTGTAAGGTCACATTGCTTGCTCACTGTTATGGCACTGCCAGTCATGAAACAGTTAACACACATCTCCCCAGGAGGGAAGTAGCTCAAAAGCCCAACAACTGCAGAGGAATCAGTGTCTGCTCAGTCCTCCTAGGGGTGAAGGAAGTGACAGTTTGAGTACCTTTCAGCATACCTTCTGTCTCCCTTCCAGTTATAAATCCTCCATTCCGGAGCTTGTGGTAGGAACTGAATTCTCCAAGCTTGAATCTGTTAAGTATTCATTGCTTACATGATCAAGAAAGGAATTTGTTTATACACATCGGGCCTTGGATTACCAGAAAAATTAGCTGAAGACATACAGAGAATGCAATTGATAGGAAACCAACCAGTCTAACCACGCTGTGCCACCTAGACATAATAAATGCCCACAAAGCTGCCAGAAATTGCTCATACTTCACCCACCGCCCCCCTTTCTTTTTCTGTAACCCACAGGATGTCTGGTATTTTTCACAAGTCCCGCATCTGTACCCCATGGCTTCTGGGAGACTATTCGCAAATCACAAATTAAGTCAGACTTTCAGAGCACTAGGTCTTTGAAATCTTCCTCGAAGCCATGCAGGCAGCTGGCTCTTGCACTCACTCAATGTCTATTTCTCTGGGGCTTCCTGAGCATCCAGTCCAATGCCAAGCCTGGCTCTTGTCCATCGTGACAACAAGGGTGCCCCCACCCTCAGAGGTGGCTCTGGGGCTCCATCAGGGAGGCTCACTTCTTGCTGGGAATTGAACTGGGTGCTGTCAGAGGTTGAAACATTGAAAAGGGATGAAAATGGGCTTACACAGCTGTGAGAGCAAGCAGGGTTGAGAAAAACTTTCTTACAAGCCTTACCCTTGCTAATGGAAGCCAAGTCTCAAGAGCGAGGTTTTGGCGTATAAATCCCCAGTGCCAGAGAGTTGCCAAATGTGCTGACATCAAGCATGTCTTTTCCACTGTGACTGGCACATGGCCTGCACCCTTTGCATGCTGGAGCACGGGAGTGGCATGCATTCTGGTGACCACCAGGTCTCACCATACATTCGGGTCCACTTAGCTGCAATGGCATGTCCTTTAGATACACAGCCAAAGTCATCAATCTGGTGATTTGGCCTTGCTCTCAGAGATGAAAGCAAATTAGCTTCACAAGGAGTATAATCAGCATGTGTTTGTTATTCTGTGAAATATTAGTTCAATCAACAAACACAGTGCAGGCTGTGTGTGCATGTGCGAGCACACACCAAACATGGGCCAGGAGGTGAGACAAAGCCCAGTGCAAACGTTTCTAGAAAAGCCACATACAGTGAAGGTGAAATTTCAGTGGGTTCTGTGTGTAGCATAAAAAAAGTCATGGGTAGAAGGAAACACAGTAAATGTATGTTCTTAAAGAAAATTCTGTATTACTTTTGGATACACTTACCAGAAAAAAACAGGTGGGTTTAAAACAATCGGGCAAGAGAGTAGCTATGGAGGAGGAGGAGGAGGAGGAGGATGATGATGATGATGATGATGATGATGATGATGATGATGATAGAAAATGAGGAAGAAAGGGGGAAGGAGGAGGAAGGGAAGATAATGACAATAATTGTGCAGATCACAGGAGTGACAGTAACTAAATGCGTATTAATGCCCAGAAACTGGCTCTAAGCACTTCACACTTATAGCCTAGTTTAATCGTCCCCCAAATCCTACCATAAATCCAATTATTATCCCTATTTACACAGGAGAACACTCAAACTGAGAACAATTAAGCAACCTGTCATGGTCCAGGTAGTGGAGCCAGGATTAGAGTTAGACTTCAGGACCACCGAGACAGACATTGCTGGGTGCACACCTCCCATCATCCTTTCATTTCTCTTATTAACAGCATTCCAGTTTAATTCTGGGTAGTCATGTACGTTGATGAAAAGACTGAAACTCTAAAATGAAGAGGTTTATTTCCGACCCAAACATGAGTGACCAAAGCCTAAGACAGTCTCAAGGGGTCCTGGGAACATGTGCCCAAGGTGGTTGGATTACACCTTGATTTTATACATTTTAGGGGGGAAAAGTTACAGGCAGACTTCTAACAATATATGTAAAGAGTATATTGGTTTGGTGCAGAAAGGACAACTCAAAGTGATGGGGATGAGGGCTTCCAAGTCATATGTGGTGTATTAGTCCATTCTCCCAAGAACTGCTTGAAACTGGATAATTTATAAAGGAAAGAGGTTAATTGACTCACAGTTCAGCTCTGCTGGGGAGGCCTCAAGAAACTTACAATCAGGGCAGAGCGGAAGCAAAGCACTTTGTTCACCAGACGGGAGAAAGGCGAACGAACGCAGGAGGAACTACCCACACTTATTTATAACCATCAGATCACGCGAGAACTCACTATCTGGAGTATATAGTTCAATTACATCCACCTGGTCTCTACCTTGACATGTGGGGATTGCGTGGATTACAATTCAAGATGAGATTTGGGGTGGGGGATGCAGCCAAACCATATCAGGTGGACTCAAGCATTTTCAGATTAGTAACTGGTTATAAGAGTCATTAGCTAAACACCTGAGATCAATAGAAAGGACTGTCTGATTTTGGGTGGGGATGCTGCCAAACCATATCACGTGGATTCAAGGATTCTGTGATTGGCAACTGGTTAAAGGAGTTATTAGCTAAACACCTGAGATCAATAGATAAGACTGTCTGATTTTGGGTGGCGATGCAACCAAACTGTATCAGGTAGACTCAAGGATTTTCTGATTGGCAATTGGTTAACAGTGTTATTAGCTAAACACCTGACATCAATAGAAAGGACTGTCTGGGTTAAGATAAGTCCATAAAAAGACCAAGGTTCTTATTATGCAGATGAAGCCTCCAAGTAATAGGCTTCGGAGAGAATAGATGATAAATGTCTCTTATCAAACCTAAAAAAGTGCCAGACTCGGCCAGGCGCGGTGGCTCAAGCCTGTAATCGCAGCACTTTGGGAGGCCGAGACGGGCGGATCACGAGGTCAGAAGATCGAGAGGTCAGAAGATCGAGACCATCCTGGCTAACACGGTGAAACCCCGTCTCTACTTAAAAAATACAAAAAAAAACTAGCCGGGCGAGGTGGTGGGCGCCTGTAGTCCCAGCTACTCGGGAGGCTGAGGCAGGAGAATGGTGTAAACCCGGGAGGCGGAGCTTGCAGTGAGCTGAGATCCGGCCACTGCACTCCAGCCTGGGCGACAGAGCGAGACTCCGTCTCAAAAAAAAAAAAAAAGTGCCAGACTCCTAGTGAATCTCTCCTGGATCAGGAAAAGACCTGGAAAGGGAAGGGTGTTCTCTACAAAATGTAGAGAAGAAACAGCTTTGCAGGGCCATTTTGAAATATGCCAGATAAATATATTTTGGGGTAAAATAATTTATTTCAGGGCCTGCTATCTGCAACGTGATCCTATATTAGAGTGGGGTCGAAATTTGGTATCTTATTGCTACAAAGAGTCTGTTTTGTCAGTCTTAAGATCTCTGTTTTAATGTTAATGCTGGTCAGTTGCGACTGAATTCCAAAAAAATAAGGGTATAATGAGTCATATCCAACCCCCTCTTCCCATCACTGCCTGAACTAGTTTTTCAGGTTTATTTCGGAATCCCCTTGGCCCAGAGGCAGGGATCCATTCAGTCACTTGGGGAGCTTAGAATTTATTTTTGGTTTACACTCACCTAGCAAGAGGCAATCACCTCTGCAGACTCGCCTGCAGCTCTGGGTGGCTGTGTGACAGGTGCTGGCCACTAACATGCTAGGCGAATGCATAGGGTAAGGTGGCATGTGATTTCTGCCCTTCACTTTTCCCCTTCTTCCTGCCTGGGAAACACCTGGAGGTGGAGCAGCCACAGGCTAAGGCTCAAAGCAAAGACTGAGGTACACCTGGTCTCTGATGACCTCATGAGCCTGGGCTCCCACATTGCACTGCAGATTTCCAAAGCTCTCATCATGAGAGTAAAATGAAGGCCTGACTGGGAAAGTTGGGGTCTCAGTCCAGTTCCTGCTAGTGCAGGCACTATAGGAAGGTTAACTCAGCTAGTGCAGATTCAATTTCAGCCCCCTTCCTCCACCAGCTGCCACATTCCAGGATGTCACACATGGATCAGATCTTGGTTCTGAAGTGTGATGGGCATGGTGCTTGACCACAATTGAAACTGTGCTAAATCAGAGTGTGATTTTTTTTAAAGGTACAGTCTTTAACATGCTAGACATCCAGTAAATGTCTTTTCAGTAAAAGAAGAGGAAGGAGAGCAAGGAGGGTAGCAATCTGCAAAATCTCCCATGAAAAGAAATGTTAAGGGTCCAGTAGGTGGGAGACAGGTGCCTTCAGTCTTAGCATTCATGCTTGTATAAGTTTCTGATCACTGCTCTAACAAATAACCATGATCTCAGATCTTAAAACAACACATTTATTCTCTTATTCTAGAGGTCAGAAGTCCAAAATCAACCTCACTGGGATAAAGTCAGCACAGCTGGTTCCTTCTGAACCCTCCAGATGATAATCCATTTCTCGCCTCTTTCAGGGGCTAGAAGCCACCAGATTGTTGCCTCACAGCGGCTTCACCTCTTCTCGCTGCTTCCTCCTCTTTCGTAGTCACAGACCCTCTGCCTCCCTCTCATAAGAACACTTAGGATTGCATTTAGGGCCCACTTCGGTAATTCAGGTTCATCTCCCCATTTCAAGACCCCGAACTTCATCACATCTCCAAAGTCCCTTTTTGCCACATAAAGCAGCATTCATAGTTTCCAGAAGCCTAGAAGCATACTCTCCGCATTTGTTCAACAAGCATTTATCGTACACCAGGCATTGTGCTAGCAACGAACGGGCAGCAGTGCACAGGTAGTGAGTTCCTTACTTCATTAAAAAAATAACAGTTCTAACAGATGCTGCTTAAGTTCTTGATAAGTCAGGTCCTGCAAAGTAGCCAGAGCATAGAAATCCCAATGAAAACAAGATATGGTAGAGGCTCAAAAAGTTGGAAGTTATTGATAGGTTGTTAACCATTATCTAACAAAGATATAATAGAGAACTGTCACAGGAAATGCTGAAGGAAAAAACCCAGAAGGTTGGAAATGAGTTATGAAAGAGGTAATACTGGAAACCTGTCATAAGGAGACTGGGCAGGCTACTCACAGACACACTACATAAGTGGGGTTCACTGGGAATTGTGGGAAGGGGTGGGGCTCAATAGGGATTGTGGGAAGGAGTGAGATTTACAGGGAATTGTGGGAAGGAGTGGGGCTCAGTGGGGATTGTGGGAAGGAGTGAAATTTACAGGGAATTATGGGACAGAGTGGGGCTCACTGGTGTTGTGGGAAGGAGCAAAATTTACAGGGAATTGTGGGAAGACATGAGGCTCATCAGGAATTTGGGGAAGGCATGGGGCAGGAATTGTGGTAAGGAGCTGGGCTCACTGGGAATTGTGGGAAGGCAAGGTCTCAACTCTTTGATCTGGAGTAAGAAATGCCCTCTCCTGAGCCCAATATCCAGGAATAACATTATAAATAAAGTGAATAGTTGAAGCTGCACAGGGGGCCTGTCTTTGGGAAAGGTGCCCAAATGAACTCTCATACAACTCTGGGGACTTGTGTGGATACCATGATGCAGGGTTCTGAAATACCTATTGCCACACAGGAAAGAAAATCTTCAGCAAATCCCTAATTGCCTGACCAGTAACACATAACAACCCATGGAGACACACTGGGAACCGCTAGACTCACCCTTCTGGAATCGTATACTGTAATTATCATCATTATCCAGAGATATCATGAATGTTATTATTCCATAAATACAGTTCCCAAATCATCAAAATTTTCTTTTTGTCATTTGTTCTGCTTTTGGATGAAGAAAGAAGCCATCCGTTCATTATAAATGTAGTTAAGCTATAAAAACATGAATTACTAGAAGGCAATTCCTCTGGAAAACAAGCGGTGACACGCAGATGCTTCTCCACATGGTCTTTGTGGGCAGGTGTCTATATATAAACACAGCTCGAATTGATTGTGGAATCTACGAGAAAAGTGGATTGCCCATGTAAAGGACATCTGTATTAGAACCTGTTCCCAATCAAAGGAAAGTAATTCTTGGTGGCCTGACCACTTAACTCAAAAAAGAACTGAACCAACTTTCATCAATGAGCCTTTCTTCCAACCAAAAAAAAGAAAAAATGAGAGTTGGCTACTGGTTACGGCAATGTTGTGCCACAAGGTTAATAATGATGGGTTTCAGGTCACCGGCAATTTCTCATTTCAAACTAACTTGAACCATCCACTGTCAAGGGCCAATTGTTTAATGTGGGCTGCATGGTACCCAAGTGGTGGGTGGGTGACTTTCTGTCATAAAATCATTACCAAAACAAGAGAGAGGCTTTTCATTCTTAAAAAAAATAAAAATAAAAATAAAAAATGCTCCTACATTCAAGCACCATGGATGACACGGTCTTGCTCAGTTTCAGGATGACTGTAACGGGAATGGTCTGGTGCTTTTTAATCAGTTCACGGGATCTGGGCTTTGTCTTCCAGAGGGAACTCGGGGGAAAAGATTCTAAATAGCCCTGCAATCATTTGGAAGAGTTCTTCCTCCACATTCGCTATGCTGCTTCTTGGATGTTCATTTCACTTCTAAATGGCCAAGGGACTCATCCACAGGTTACATGGCTTTTTCCCCCTAGCTATTGTGAGCAAGGAGGCCAGAGGGACAGAACACCAGCTCACTTGGCATTTACTATTAATAGCTCCTCCCTGGCACGGGAGGATCATCACAGCAGTTGGAGGGCCCCAGTCTCCATGAAAAACCTACTCCCCTAGAAAGGGGAAGAAAAGGAAAAAAAATTCAGTTGGTGATTTGAATCACACTATGAAGTCCTGGCCTAATACACACCAGCGTGGCAGGAGAAGCTTTGATTTACACGACTTGGGGACTGAGAATCCACAGTAGCAGAAGAGACAGAATTCAGATTCCCAGGGTGGGGTGAGCGGCTGAGTTTAATCACTGCCCTGTGCTGCCAAGTTATCAGCATGTTTTAAATGGCAAGGAAGGAAGGAAGGAAAAGGAAAAGGGGAAGGAAATAAAAGAAAAGGAAAAAAAAAGAGGAAGAAGGGAAAAGAGGAGGGGAAGAGAGGAAGAAAACTGGATAGTGAGAAAAATGGGGATTTTCCCAACGCTAGTGAGACGTGTCAAATGGTTCAACCTCAACAGACAGAAAGCTGGCCATATTGATCAGAATTCCTCTTCTACGAATGGATCCTTTCTAGGAACAGATCCTTTCCATTCAGTGATACAGGTTGACATTAAATGTGTACAAGGTTGCCCATTATGGTGTTGTTCATAATAGCAAAATAATGGATACAACCCTAACATCCATCAACAAAGAATGCTTGAATAAATTACAGGCCAACTCTGCAATGGATTATGAAGCAGCATGCGTATATATCTCTTTATATATTAATATGAAAAAGTCTCTATGAGATATTGTGAAGTGAATTGTGTAGAATGCAAAACAGTGTGCTTAGCCCGTACATTTTACTAAGACCCATCCTAGCACTATGGGTGTGCTAGAGTTTGCAGAGACTATTTCTGAAAGGATTCTCAGTCATCTGAAAATTCTAGAAGCCTCTGCAGAAGGCCACAGGATGGCTGGGAAAAGTGGTGAGACCAAACCTCCACGCTTAGCCTTTCCATCATTTGAATGTTGAACAATGTCATTGCATTACCATAATTAAAATTTTATTAAAAAGTATAGCATTCAAAAAAGTAGAAAGTAAAAGGCTAAAGGCCTATGCATTAGAGAGGAGAGTGAGCAGAGGGTGAGTAATGATGAGAATCAGATGCCCTGGTTATTAACAAATCCTTCAGATAACAAACAACTGATCAGGAAAAGAAGCCACGGGAAGGAAAGGCTCTCGGGAGATCATGACTCAAGGCACCTTGGAGAAGGAGCCCCGAAGCTATGCTTCCAAATGTTCACAAGAGGAAAGATAAATAAAGTGCTGGCTCCTTTCAAGCTCCTTGGCTGCAACCTCAGGGCTGGTAAAACTGTATTTAATGCTAATATAAAAGGGCTCTAAGAAGCAGCTGCTAGAATTGTGTATAGATTCAAAAGCAATAGCTGACGGCTTGGTTCTTTCTAGAATAGGAGCGGGGGTAGTGGTTGGCAGAGGGCAGTGGTGGTAGAAAGAGCACAGGTCTGGTTGGGCGCCGTAGTTCACGCCTGTAATCCCAGCACTTTGGGAGGTCAAGGCGGCCGAATCATCTGAGGTCGAGAGTTCGAGGCCAGCCTGACCAACATGGGGAAATCCCGTCTCTACTAAAAATACAAAATTAGCTGGGTATGGTGGCGCATGCCTGTAATCCCAGCTACTCAGGAGGCTGAGGCAAGAATATTTCTTGAACCCGGGAGGTGGAGGTTGTAGTGAGCTGAGATCGTGCCATTGCACTCCAGACTGGGCAACAAGAGTGAAACTCCATCTCATAAAAACAAAAAACAAACAAACCGGAAAAAAAAAAACACACACACACACACAAAAAAAAAAAAAACAAAAGAGCACGGGTCATGAAAATTTGAAAAGTGGAGTTCAAATCCAAGCTCGCTCACTCCCTAGTTCTGGATCCTGATTAAAAGCAACGTCCATGAGCTCAGCTGCTCAACTTTCATGTCTGTGTACGCTATTCAAGCTCCTCTTCCCTTACAAACAACAAGGCTGGTACCTAAAGTGCATCTGGCTTGGGATTAAAAAGACCACAATGAGACTAACATAAAAATGCTTCTGATTATTACTTGGATGTCTTATTTATTTATACTTTACTTTGTCTATCAGAAAAAGAAGTTGTCATTGCTTAAATAATATAAATTAGAGATATATTTTATTTAAAGTAGGGGAGAAAAGGGCAAGGACATAAAACGTAGTTAAGAATAAGACAAATATGATATACCTTAAAAAGTGAGCGATCATTCTGATTCCTAGCATCCTAGAAGCTGCCGGACTCCCTGTTTTAAAGGGAAAACCAGTTGTTCCAATAGGAGCATCTCTCTTCCCAAATGAAAATCATATGGAGAGTTCTCCCAGGTCCTCTGAGAAAGGGTCTGGGTCTGGTGATGTTCTAAGCCTTGTCTTCAACAAGACCATCACAGTTGATAAAGTAGTGAGGTCCACAGGGAACGTTCCTGCAGCAACCCAACGACATCAAACCGGAGCCAAAGGTTTGGAGCCAGGAAAGGGGCTGAGGGAAGTAAAAAACAGTTGCTTGGGAGCTAGCAAATTGCATAATACCTAAAACTCTTTGGAACCAAGAGATATGCCAAGTCACAGGTAGCAAACTTTAAATGTGTACAGTGTCTTAGCAAGTAGCAGGAGTGTGTAAAGCTGCTTTGATTGAGAAGGGAGACAATAAGGCATGGTGGAGATTGTGGCAAAGCAGAGACCACATGCCCTTCTGATGCCTCTACTCAGCACTGGCCAATTGTTACCTCCTCTTCCAATTTTCAAGTCTAATGGGAAAGCTATATTTTTATATGAAACCTCTGAATTGGCATGTCTCGCAGCATTTTTATTTTGTTTTTACATCATGTGTGGGCAAGACAAAACATGTTTGCAGGTAGGCAATATCTCTTGAGGCAGAGGAATGTTTCACTGAGTTTTCTCCTTCAGAAGTAAAACCTATAGTTGTGGCTTGTCTCTGGGCTGGGGCAAAATAAGGCTGAAAAAGGGAGGCTGAGGCAACGTCTGGGAGTTAGTTAATAATTAATCCTAAAACTTTTATAACTGATATATTTGCCTGTCAAATTTCATGGCCTTGGGAATATGAAAAACACATCTAAAAACCTCATCTAAGGCCCGGCGCAGTGGCTCAAGCCGGTAACCCCAGCACTTTGGAAGGCCAAGGCAGGCAGATCACCTGAGGTCAAGAGTTTGAGACCAGCCTGGCCAACATGGCGAGACCCCTTCTCTACTAAAAATACAAAAATTAGCCGGGCACAGTGGCAGGCACCTGTTGTCCCAGCTACTAGAGAGGCTGAGGCAGGAGAATCACTTGAACCCGGGAGGCAGAGGTTGCAGTGAGCTGAGATCACACCATTGTACTCCAGCCTGGGCAAAAGAGTGAGACTCTGTCTCAAAAAAAAATCACCCTCATCTAATTTTAGAATGTTACTTTGAACCAAAAAAAAAAATTCAAAAAAAAAAAAAAATATAAAAAAAAAAAAAATAAAACCCGGGAGGCAGAACGACGTTGCCGTGAGCATGAGATCACAACCATTGTACTCCAGCCTGGGCAAAACAGTGAGACTCTGTCTCAAAAAAAAATCACCCTCATCTAATTTTAGAATGTTACTTTGACATATAAACCAAACTTAGGGGTAGAAGAGCCCTTACTCTGTGATCTAAGCTATGTCAAATTCTTGCCCTCCAACCCCAAGAAGGTGGAAGAAGGCTCAGTCCTAACCCTAAGTAACGTAACCCTGAGGCCTGGAGGTGTGTCTGTTACCCATCGCATCTGTGCTATAGTGAAGCCATCAGTGACCAGAGACAGTCCTGATCTCCCATTCCCAATCTTTCTTAGACTCTAATCACAGGCAAACAGCCCTGAAGTCTTGGTTTGTTTTTAACCTGAGACTTGAATCTTCCTTTCCACGACGTTTGTGGAATGGGTTGCGGCTACAGAGCCCTGGGAAGCCGATTCTGTTAGAGATAAAGAGAGTGCACACCCACAATTCTAATGAACAGATTTTTCTTCCCTCTTCTCCCAGGTTTCACCAAAGGAAACCAGCTTCTCTGCTGGGCCGGAAGTCTAAACCAGACTCATAAAGGTACAACAAAATGTACAAAAAAATAAGTTTCCTCAATAACAGAAGAGTATGAAAAAATACAGAAAACCCTGGTAGCCGATAAAGTTAGTCGTATCCACAGTATCCAGAAAGGAGCCTTCCCTCCTTCCCTGATCCCTGGGGAAAAAAACAAACAAACAAACAAAAGAAAAAACCCTTTAATAAACAGACTAATAAGATATAATACCAAATGTAATGTGTGAACTTTACAGCCTGATTGAAAACAAAAAGCTATAAAAGACAATTTGTGGATAATTCAGTAAATCTTGGTATGGACTAGGTATTATTTCATGTTAGCAAATCATTAGCAATTTCATAGACATGATAATGATGACAGTTGTGATTATGTAGAGCAATGCCTTTAGTTTTAGGAGATGCCAGCCAAAGTCCTTAAGGGTAAAGTTTGTCGATGTCTGCAACTTACATGCATGGATGGATGATGGATGGATGGATAGATGGATGGATGGATGGATGGATGGATGGATGGATGGATGGATGGATGGATGATGGATGGATGGATGGATAGATGGACGGATGGATGGATGGATGGATGGATGGATGGATGGATGGGTGGGTGGATGGATAAATGGGTGGATGGATGGGTAAGTGGGTAGTTGGATGGATGGACAAAGAGATGGACAGATAGATGAACTGACAAAACATGGCAAAACATTAGCAACTGTTGAGTCTAGGTGGTGAACATATGGTCCCCGGAGACGCTGACAACCTACAAGTTATATGCTGGTATAAAGGACAAATCCCTAAGAGCTGTCCCAAACAGAGTCAATTTTAAAAATAGTTTCCAATCATTATATTTCACTGACAGGAGAAAAAAATGTTATCTTGATAGTAAAGGATTTAAATTTATGGCATAGCTGAAAATGGTTACTGAATTGAAATTATAAAGTAATGAATCATTTCCTGAAAAAGTCAAGCCATTAGTAATGCCATTGCATGAAATACTATTTAGAGATGTCAGATGCGAAAGGAAGGGAGGGAAGGGAGGGAGAAAAGAAGACAGGGGAGAGGGGAGAGGGGAAAAGGGAGAGGGAAGGAAGGAGGGAGGGAGGAAGGAAGGTTTTGAAGACTACCTACGAAAGTATTGAATAAATGTAGGTATCTTCTAGAAGATTAAATTACTTTTTAAAAAGAAAATTGAACAGACTTCATGACTCTCTTGGAAAAAATCAAGCTATCTCTTAATTTCTACTCAATTCTTCCTGTTTTAAACACTGTCCTTCTTATAAGATGCAGCAATCTATATTTCTCAAAGATTTCCTTGTAGGCAGCTGTTAATGATGAACCAACACTGCGGCCAAGTCTTTTAGACTTCACGATCTCTTGGACTTGGCAAGAGGGGCCCTGCCATCTCTCAATACACAGTAGTGGAAACAACCTCCCCAAATTTTAGTTCAAATTCATAGATCTCAACTTTGATGTCCTGCTTGACAAGACACAGAATTTCCAGGCCAGTGCGGTAACTGACACCTGTAATCCCAGCACTTTGGGAGGCCAAAGAGGGCAGAACACTTGAGCCCGGGAGTTTGAGAACAGCCTGGGCAACATGGCAAAACCCCGTGTCTACAAAAAATATGAAAAATCAGCCAGGCGTGGTGGCACAACCTTGTAGTCCCAGCTACTTGGGAGGCTAAGGTGGGAGGATCACTTGAGCCTAGGAGGTGGAGGCTGCAGTGAGCTATGATTTCGCCACTGCACTTCAGCCTGGGTGACAGAGCAAGACACTGTCTCAAGAAAAAGAAAAGAAAAGAAAAGAAATGGAATTTGCAATCACAGTTCAACAGATGTGGAGAAATTAGGGAAACATCATAAACTAATTCAGCACATTGATTTGTACTTTGGGGCTCAACTATCCTTGGTTGTTTTCATTAATAAATGTAGGTCATCAGGGTTCACTCCACTTAAGTGATGAAGAACTTATGCGTACCAAAGACTCTGAAGGTGAGAAGGGGCCAGGCACAGCAGGGGGAAGCACTCACTTCTGAGATTAGAGAATGAAAAGGTGCCAGGCGACACAGCCATGTTATGGCACCCTCTGAGTAATAGCCTCCACTTCACACTAGCTTTCGGAATCCTCTAGCCAAGAGTTTTCCTTTCTTAGAGTCACTCTTCTGGGTTCTCCAGATACTGATAAGAACATGATTAACACCCGTATTAGAGACAAACTATTTAACCTAGCCTCAGAATATTCTCCATGTATCTCCTAGACTCCTGTGAAGCCAGAATGCTGGCTGCAACAGAGCTCATCCTTTTTGGTGTAAATTTTTGTCAAAAGAGGAAGAGCAAGGAACAGGAAAAGGAAGAAGAAGAAAAGGGAAAATAAGAATAACTTGTCCTGTAGCAATAAGAAAGCTAACGGTCACTGAGGCCTTACTATGTCTCAGGGACAGTGTTAAACAATTTACATGCATGGTCTCACCACAACCTCCGCCTCCCAGGTTCAAGCGATTCTCCTGCCTCAGCCTCCTGAGTAGTTGGGATTACAGGCATGTGCCACCAAGCCCAGCAAATTTTATATTTTTAGTAGAGACAAGGTTTCTCCATGTTGGTAAGGCTGGTCTCGAACTCCCAACCTCAGGTGATCTGCCCACCTCGGCCTCAGAAAGTGCGGGGATTACAGGTGTGAGCCACTGCACCCAGCTAGCTAATGACTATTATTAATCCCATTTTACAGGTGAGAAAACTGAGACTCATAAGGATTAAGCAAACTACCCAGGATCACACAGACATTGAGGGGCAGAGTCAGGATACAAACCCATGTCAATCTGAAACTGGAAACCCTAAAGTCTTAGCTACTCTGCCATATGTGGCATTCCAAGTCATTCTTTTTGCCTATAGAGCTCTTCTCATCTCCTAGCTCAAGATCCTTCTAAGCACGATGGCCCAGTCTGCAGGCTGTTTGTGATCACTCCTGCATTAGTCCCTTCTCATGCTGCTAAGAAGAAATATCCGAGACTGGGTGGTTTATAAAGGAAAGAGGTTTAATTGATTCACAGTTCTGCAGGGCTGGGGAGGCCTCAGAAAACTTATAATCATGGTGGAAGGGGAAGCAAATATGTCCTTCTTCACATGGCGGCAAGAAGGAGAAGAAAGAGAGAAGTACAGAGCGAAGTGGGGAAAAGCCCCTCACAAAACCATCAGATCTCATGAGAACTCACCCACCGCATGGGGGAACTGTCCCCATGATTCAATCACCTCCCACGAGGTCCCTCCCCCGAGCACATGGGGATTACAATTAGAATTCAAGATGAGATTTGGGTGGGGACACACAGCCAGACCGTATCAACCCCATATGGAAAGATGGCACCTTCCCTGGAACTCCTGCACAGTTTCCTTGTACCATGTTTAAGGCAATTAAAGGGAGGGTTTTATTGCCCATACTAGGATATGAAGACAGGTCATGACTTTTGTATTCCGCCATGCATAGGTCTCCATAGGCTCCCAGTTCGTAGATTACAAAATAATGCTACACTGCATCGGTCCAATGCTCCATCTCCAACAGTTGTATCATCCATGTTTGGTGGAAGAACTGAACATTTTAAGAGTTAAAACAAAATGGCATTTGTTCAATAAACATTTATTCAGTCCATAATACATTCAAATTTGTCAGACTCCAGCAGTCTACTCGAAATTGTCAGATTGCCTCTTAGGAAGAAACTAAATGGCATATTTTTTGGGCATCAGATGGAAATCACTACTTAATATGGTTCTACAAATGACAGACTTAAGGCATTTTTTCCAAATTCTCCACCCAAAGCTGTGGGGGATGCTGTCGGAAGGCTCCCTACGTGATGCCATAATTACCAGAAAATGGAAAAATCCAAGAAATATGGGGCCATGGAACAGGGTTCAGGGACTGAGGGCAACTGTTGATCCATGCAAAGATCAAAGCTGTGCAGAAACCATTCTCAGGTTTACACAGCTGCATGCTCCGTGCGAGAGCCATAAAATAAATACAATCTGGATGGGAGGGAAAGGTCTTGTGACTGGGAGTGTGTGGGTGTCAATGACTCCCCAGGACACCAAATGAACCCAGAGGCCAGAGAGCTACCTCACTCCAGGGCTAGAAAAAGAAACTTGTGCTCTTTTCCAACCCAGGACATATTTTTATTGGGCCAAATAATTTTACCAATTCAGCCTTCAAAAATATAATCAGAGAGAGGGGAGAGAATCATTAGCAAATAAGCAAAAGATTTCTTGAGTTTAATAAACACCATCCAAAAAGTTGCTCAAATCTTAATAATCTGAGGATGAGAAACTCTCTGCTCCAGCTACTCTCGTTTGGTTGCCGTGTACAACCACCGAATGAGACCCAGAGCTCTCAAAACTCCTTTAGGTGCATAAATTCCTAAACTAAATAATAACAAAGCCATATGTTACTTTACTTTTAGATATGAATTGCTGTACAATGCACAAACACAACAGCAGCTCCCTGCTACCATTTGGATTCATTAAAAATAAAATCATCTCATAAGCTTGCAAATGTTGATTTTTATTTTTTTATTTTTTTACATTACAAAACTTTCATATTTCCCCTGTGTACAGAGGCATAATTTCTGTATGTGGCTGTTCTCAATGTCTTGAAGTTGATATACATGTACTACATATAATATTAGAAAATGAAAATAATAATATATATACACATATATATATGAATTCCTGGTTTCAAGTATTAGAAAACAATATGTTTTGCTCATTAAAGGCACCAACATAAATGCTATAAACCATGAAATTACCTTTGAGCCCTTCCTGAAATAACCAGTTCACAAACAAATGATCCATGCAAAAAGGCAAGGGGAGATTACAATAATAAGACTAAGTTACATTTTCATTTCAGGAGTTTTTTTAATGTAAAAAAGTATTATTACCAGAAAACCAACATCTGTGGCAGGTACATCCAATTTATAAATTTATATAGAAAACACCAAACAATACAGAGTGAAGAAAAAGACGTTCAAAGTAAGGCTTTACAAATTTCCCAAATGTGATACAGAACTCATATTTACAACAAATTGCTTCAATAAAACTTTTGGTTTTCTCACTTCGAAGAGCTAGTTTTAAAGCAATGATGGCAAAAGCATTTTACTAAAATAACTCTGATGCTTTTCATAGTCAGAAAATAAGATTCTACCCTAGTGATGACCTGAGGAAGCTGCAGATGGCAGGAATCCTACCCCATGAGTCAATACTCTGGAGCTGAAATTAGCAAAGCCCTTCGTCTAATGTGATACCCAAACAGGCATCATCATCAACATCATCTGGGAACTTGCTAGAAATGCAGATCTTTGGGCTGCACTCCAGAAGTTCGAAAATAAAAATGCTGGGGGTGAAGCCCTGTGCTACATGTTCGAAAAAATCCCTCCACGGGATTCTGGTGTCTGCCCATTTGGAGATCCAGTATTTTTTCTTTTTTTTAGACTGAGTCTCGCTCAGCCACCCAGGCTGGAGTCCAGTGGCACGATCTCGGCTCACTGCAACTACCATCTCCCAGGTTCAAGCAATTCTCCCGTCTCAGCCTTCTGAGTAGCTGAGATTACAGGCACCCGCCATCATGTCCAGCTAATGTTTGTATTTTAGTAGAGACAGGGTTTCACCATGTTGGCCAGGCTGATCTTGAACTCCTGACTTCAGGTGATCCACCCACCTCAGTCTTCGAAAGTGCTAGGATTACAGGCATGAGCCACCACACCCGACCTTGGAGAATCAGTCTTATTCTGATAATGTAAACAGCCAGTGTTGGAGATAATAATGCTACTTCCCCTAAGATCATGCATAGAATCCCCAGTGGTTCCTCCATATTGCTCTTAAAGTCGCCAACTGCTGTTCCTCCCTATCCAGAAAATGGCATCTGAGACGGCTGATTTGCACTTTTCAGTCTGGACTAATCCTTGCCACTCTCTCTGCTCTAACACATCTGATCTGCAGGGTTGCAGATGATACATCTTCAGCCAAGACCTCGAAATAAATGAGAGGTATTGGTTCTGACAGAAGCCAAGGGGACATGAGACTCCTGGACTTCCTCCAAGATTTAACTGCCATCCTCCCTACAGCGGCCCCACAATACCTAGGACACAGGCCAGAGTAAGCCCATCCTGGGCAGGGGACAATCCAGACTTCTGAGCACGGCCTACTGAGAGATCATAGAGCCTTTGTGTGAGTTCCAGGTAGAAAACAAAGTAGAAAGTCGCATATCTCCTTGGGGCCAAATCTTGTTCTTGACCCACTCGTACATTCATTCATTTGTCCATTCATTCATTTGTTTGTTCATTTAGTGTTCCTTTGTTTGTTCATTCGCCATCAACAAATGTTGACCAAACTCTCTTCTTCCCTCCTTTCCATCCTTCCTTCCTCCCTTCCTTCCTTGTCTCCTTCCCACCTTTACCTCCCTCCCTCCTTTCCGTTCTTCCTTCCTGCTGGGAACATAAGGCTATATCCAACTATCTCATCATGGAGTCACATTATAAGATTTGCAATAGATAGCTGTATTTAGACGATCCTTTTACAGACCTCACAGCCTAGTGGGGACATACATACACACACAAATAGATAACTATAATACAACGAGGTAAGAGTAAAATGGAAATCTGCATCAAGGAGTATAAATAAGGGATGACTAGGGAAATTTTTTTGGTGAGAGGGACTCACACACAATACAGAACTTAAGAGAACAAGGATCTTATAGAACAAGTAGAAGCCAGCAATATTGGAAAGGGGAGGTGTCAGTGGGTTCCAGTCAGTGGTAAGACCAGGAACAACATTTTTCTGATTGGATGGGGCTCATCAGTTGCGAGCTCTTCAACGAAAGAAATATGCCCCAGTGCCTCTGCATCTGCAACCTCGGCACTGGGCTTGGCACAGAGATGCCAAGGCAGGCCCAGAGAAGAATCAACTGGACAAATGGTTAGGAACTCGTGGAAGGAAGTCAGCTCCTGAGTCAGGGAGAATCCTGATGGATCTATCTGAGCAACCCAGACAAGGAGAAAGGGGAGCTGTCTCACCCAGGGTCCAGCAGCAGCAGAGGACAAATGGGCAGAAGGCGCAGCAAGGCGGTGTGGAAATCCAAATTACTAAACATGAAGGGATCCTAAGAAGCTGTGAATCACCTTTCAAGGAATTCTCTTTTTTTTTTTTTCTGAGACAAAGTCTCACTCTGTCGCCTACCCTGGAGTGCAGTGATATGATATTGGCTCACTGCAACCTCCGCCTCCCGGGGTTCAAGCATTCTCCTGCCTCAGCCTCCTGAGCAGCTGGGATTACAGTCATGTGACAACACACCTGGCTAATTTTTGTGTTTTCAGTAGAGACAGGGTTTCACCATGTTGGCCAGTCCGGTCTCGACCCACTCCTGACCTCGTGGTCTGCCAGCCTTGGCCTCTCAAAGTGCTGGGATTACAGGCCTGAGCCACCGCACCCAGCCACCTTTTAGGGAAGTCTTGAATGAAAACAAAGGTTTCTTTGTGCTTGGATGAAGTCCTACCAGAAATGACCAGATCAGACTGGAATGGAGATTCCACTTTAGGACCTACTAAACAATTCTCCCACCAGCATGGGAAGGGAAAGAACCTCCAATTGCCCAGTTCCTGCTCAGAGGAGAAGACAAGTGACCCATAGAGCTTAGAACCACCGTAAGAAAGAGGGAAGACATACAGGAGAGAAGAGAGGATGTGTAATCCAGCGAAATGATGCTGGGTTATCCTAGGGGATACACAAGAGCAGGGACCATTTCTGTTTCTAAAGATGCCTGGACTCAGTTACAAAATCTGGCAGGAGACAGTGCAAAGATAATCAACCCTTAAAGCCTGCTTATTAGGCACCATCCAGCTCCCAGGGAGATTTACAAATAACCTCCTTGTTAATTCTTACAGCAACACCAAGAGGTAAGCGTATGATCCCTCTTTGGCAGGTGAGTTAACTAGTGGCTCAAAGAGGTGAGGCCACTTGCCTGGAGTCACACAGCAAGAACGGAGGAGGAGGTGGCTCCTGTCCCAGCCTGGCTCCAAAATCCAGGAAGAATATGATCTAAGTACAGAGGTGAAAGAAAGGCTCAGATACCTTGGAGACTAAAGTGGTTGACAGCTCAGGCCAAGAATGGTCCAAGAGCAAAGGACCAGCAAGAAATGGTGACTTTTCCAGAGTGTGTCCAACAAGGGCGGGGAGGGGAGGTGTCTCCATGAGGCTGTAAAATTTCCTAACACTCTGGCGGAATACCTTTGGCCTGGATCACTGGCTTGAAGACTCTGAATTGGAATCCTCACCATCCTAGTCCATCCCTGAAAACCTTACAAAGTATTTTAATGAGGTGCACATTCAGCTCTACCTACAAATAAGATCTGTCTGAATCTATTTGGCTCTTCTACGAAGCCCTCCAAATACTTTAGGGTAAGTGCAGCACATTTAAAGTTAATGGAATTTCCTGCTGTATTTAGCAGTGCCAGAATTGCTCCACCATGTAAATAAATTTAGGAAGAGCTTTATTTTTCTTCCTTTAAAAAAAAAACTGATATAGAACATAATCTTTCAAGTAAATCCTAATTTAAAGTATTCTAAGTCCAACGGATAATTATTTGAACCATAGAAATACTGCATGTGGGTGTAACATGGATTGCATGCACAGCTATAAAAAATACTTGGCTCTGTTATTTTCTTAAAATTGCTGTGTTGTTACCATTTTTACTGGGTTAATTAAAGACCATAAAAATCCATTCAAACATGTTTGGAAACAGATTTGCAAATTTCATAAAGTGTGTTCAGTTGTTAGGCCAAAGATAAGAAAATGACAGACAGCTCTGTATTCACAGTTTTGGTGCATGTATTCATTCATTCATTATTCTGACCAGTACCCCCTACTATGGGCCACGCCCTAGGATAGGAATTGGCCCTGCCCTCATGGCACCATCAGTCTGGTGAGAGACAGAAACTGAAGGACATCACGTAGATCAGAGGGTGGCAAACTTTTTCTGTAAAAAACTGGACAGTAAATATTTTCAGCTTTGAGGGCCACAACGTCCCTGCTGCAACTACTCAGCTCTGCCACCGTAGTATAAAAGCGGCTTAAACAATAGATGCAAAGATGAGCATGGCTGCATTCCAATAAAACTCTGTAGACACTAAAATGTGAATTCCATATATTTTCATGTGTCGTGAGATATTATTCTTTTTTTGATATTTTTTCAACCATTCAAAAAGGTAAAAACCGCCAGGCATGATGCCTCACACCTATAATCCCAGCACTTTGGGAGGCCAAGGCGGGCAGATTACTTGAGGTCAGGAGTTCCACAGCAGCCTGGCCAACATGGTGAAATCCTGTCTCTACTAAAAATACAAAAATTAGCCAGGTGTGGTGGTGGGCGTCTTTAATGCCAGCTACTCGGGAGGCTGAGGCAGGAGAATTGCTTGAACCCAGGAGGTGGAGGTTAGTGAGCTGAGATTGCACCACTGCACTCCAGCCTGGGCAATAGAATGACACTGTCTCAAGGAAAAAAAAAAAAAAAAAAAAAGGTAAAAATCATCCTCATCTCATGGACCACACAAAAAATAGGTGGTTCACAGAACCTGACTTTGACTGTTACACAGGGAAAAGTATCATCTTATGGTTGACCCAATATCCAGAAAAGACGAATCTGGGATTCCCAGCTGCTAAGTCCACCGGGCTTCTCTATCAATCCCAAAGGCATTAAAGGGGAATTCCCTCCCTCAGCTGGTGGCCATCAGACCTCTCAGCTCACTGCAAAGATGGCTTCTTGCCTGGTTTCAAGGAGTGGTCTTTTGGTGACTTTCCCGACTCCCTGGTGGCCTTGGAAATACGCCCCAAACTTGACAAAGTGCTAATTTTGCTTTTTTTTTTTAAATTTATTTTTTACAGCCATTGTGTAACTTTGATAAAAAGCCAAGCCAATCCTTCCTGAAAATCCGAAGAAACGTTAGCCCACAGATTGAAACCTGGGGATCCAAGTTACAACCAGAAGGCAATTTTCATGGTCAACTTCTAAAACTATCCAAACAGCGGTTTCAGACCGAAATAATAAGAAACCTCTGTAGTTTTCCCAGGTTCCCAGTCCTGCCTGGATTGCTGAGTGGCAGCCACCAGCCAGCTCAGTTATAACGACAGAAACATAACTTAGTTCATGTGAGTGGCCTTCGCGGGCAAACGTTCAAGCGCATTAAGGTTTTAATATAATTATAATTATAGAACATGTTCAACCAATTAACCACAAATATGCTGTTTATCTGAAAGGCTGCCAACACTGTGAAATGCAGTCAAAATAACATTAGGCTGTGGTCCTTAAGCAAAGAATACACATCAAATCAAAAGAGAGATCAGAAGGAAAAGGCCAAAATAAATATTTTATCTGCTATCTTATGAATATTTCTTCAAATGTCAGATTAAAATATGTCATCTCAACTTCCCATATATTTACTTGATAAAATCAGATTAAGTGAGTTCCATGACACTATTGAAAAACATCATAAACCAAAAGAAGAAAGAGAGAGAGAAAGTGCATTGTGTAAACTTGGCAGTCACGGCATCCTAACACCAGCCTAAGTATAATGTAAATAAGAAATGGCAATTAGAACAAGTCATATTTCTTAAAGGATTAAGAAACTTTCTCATCACTCCTCCTATCTTTCTTAGTCTTACAGGAATTTAAGCAAAATTAAATTTTGCCTTAGCAACAAAATAATATAAGCCTTCTCATAACTTTCTACTACGAAAGAATTAAAAAAAAAAGAACCTAGTCATACAATTTGTATATATACAATTTGTACTGCTGTAAAAGCATATTTTGAAAAGTGCTCCCTAAATAATTAAGCTATTCCTTTTACCATACTTCCTATATTACACAAGTCATTTTCCCACCGAGAATCAATAAGTCATTCTTCACGTCAGTCATTTTTCTCCATTTAACGGAATGGACTAAAGTCCGACACGGCAAGTTACATTACCTTTGAATTATGTGTGTAATTTAAAATTCAAAGTACTACACTAAGGAGCTTTTTAGACTGACCACTCTACACTCTCTTCATAAATACGGTCCCTTGCAGACCCTTCTGACAGATTTACCGAACAACAGGAGTTTGAAACAGTTGAGCCTGTGAGCCCTACAGGAAAGCTGTTCTCTGTAACAATGCCACAAGAACAATTCTATTTTCAGAGGAAGCACAAAGAAAACTGTCATACATCATTCACCAGGAAACGACTCTATGTTTCCAGATTAATGGTAAAGCCATTCTCAAGCATCTTTACTTTAATTACAAATAAACACGGAGTGGGGGGCGCTGATATTGACATGTCCGTTCGGAGAGTGCTCTCTAAGTAAATGTTGCCAAGTGAGTTTTGTTTGACCAATTCCAAGGCCTCAGATTAAACTCCCAGTGTAGAAACCCCAAATAGCTATGCACTAAAGACACTGTCATTCATTAAACACATCACAAGGCAGAAAATATGCAGAGACATATATAAATTAAAATGCTCAAAAGTGTGCGTACACATGAATTGCACAGTAAAAATTTAACCAAAGTGACATTAAAAACCTTTAACTAAATTCATGGGCTGATGTACTCCTGATTATAAATAAATACAATGACCTCATTGCTCAGAAAAAAAATGTGTAAAGTGGCTACTGAAAATGTCAATAAACATTCTTAAATTTGCAATGTACTGATTCACACTGTAGGCCGGTAAAACCTTTACAAAAACACCTATCGAGCAAACAGCGTTTCTCTCTACAGCCCATATTATTTTACTCAGGACCTCCTCAAAAGGATCAGACCATCCGAGCCAGTACAAAAGAAAACAAGACTGTAATGTTGTATTTTCAAATATTGTTTATTTAGAAAATACAATAGGTTTGATTTTACAATTGGAATCTGTGTATATAAACTTAGGTCTCTTATTCTTCCCTTTGTTAATAAGGTGACTCATTTACCTGTAGGGGAGTTTTTTTTTTTCCCCCGTTAGTGGTCACAGCATGACAGTGGAACCCATTCTTGGGAAAAGTACTTCCCTAGATCCAAGTTAGAGGGTGTCTCAGACCAATTCACTGAAGAGTTGCTACCCTGTTCCTTCCCACTACCCTGCAGCCTAATAATCTTTATTCCCCTTTTTTTCATTAGTAAGTAATTCTGATAACTGCACACTTTCCCTGATGTGGAACAATCTTAGACTATTCGAGCTCTACTAAAGCACTCTAGGACATGCCTTCTTTGGGTCATCAAAAATCAACTCTCCTTGCCTAGGTTTTATTCTTGCCAACTTAGCATTTCCACGGCAAATCACTAAAAACGCCTTAAAAAATCATTAGCTCTCATTTATTCAACTTGAACATCAGCATGGCCTGAAGCTCAGGAAGAAACAGACTGGCAAAGTGACGCTGCCAGCACTAGGTAAAGTTTTACCTTCCAGCGCTCCAGGTTCCCAGCAAGCCTTCCAGCCGGGGCTGCCTTCCCCTCCATTTCAGCCCGGCACCCTGACTCTCGCTCTACCAGCTGTTGGCACGCCTTGTGTTAACCGAGATTTTGTGAGAAAAGCAGAACCTTCCCGCTGGGTGTTAGTTTTGCATGGTAACACTCAACAATCTCAAATTGGAAGACCCCAGGGATAAAATTTTTTTTTGTTCTTCCTGCCCCCAGGATGATTTTTTTCTTCTTCTTCCTAAACCTGTTTGGATTTTTTTCCCACTTAAAAAATCTAGCAGCCCCCACCTAACTGATGGATACTTGCAGGTAAATTACTCTATCTGAGCAGTGGTGCGCTGATTGGGCCTATAAATTATGACCCATTGTGGTGAGTTCAAATAAAAGGAGGTTCCGTCAAAGGAAACTGACACTCGGAATTTTCTTTCTCAAAAAGGATGATGTCTAGGGATGCAAAATTCATGAATATAAAGAGAGACTTTGCAAATGTAATCACTCTCCTCTAAAGTACAAGGGATTGGTATAAAACTGTCCTGGTGAAATCATGGGGAAGCACCCACGACTAAGGAAAGAGAGGCAAGAAATACATTTCTTCTCCTTTGCAGGGAAATCACTGCATTGTGAAGAAGCTTGCTCTTTCCAAATACATTCCATTAAATCAACAACCACAACCACCAGTACCACCACAACAAAAATCAGGCCAACCTAGACCAAATTACTAGGAATAGGTCTAATGTACTTTTATGACCATGAGGTCCTGGCCCTCATCAGAACCTCTGGATTACCCGTCCTATCACTTGGTAATGAATTTCATATATGTACATGCTGTTAAAGCAAAAAAAAAAAAAAAAAAAAGTAAACTCATAAATAATTCAACACACTGTCTCCTGCCAACTGATCATATATTGTTCATGTTTCACCTGCCATATTAAATAAAAATTGAAAAGTGTTTCCTTTTTTCATTAACAAACCCAGTCTATAATTGCAGGTGACCACACAAAGTGTCTTGAGGGTAGCAGGCATTAAAAAAATCATTACTTAAATTGCACAGTTAAAAAATATTCACTAGAAATGGCTATCTTAAAGAAAAAAATGTTAGGTGATCTTAGGGAAATGATTTTCTTACATGGTGTCCCTAAAACTGCTTCACTCTAAAAATCTACTTTGAGTGACCTGATGAAAAGGAAAGACAGAGTTTCAGCTCAAACTCAGGAAAGAGAGGCCTTGCCAGTTTTTTTGGATTGGCACATTAAAACAGGTCACTACTGAAACACTTATTGCTCCTTTGTGGCTAATTATTACATAATTGATCTTTAAAATATTTTTTTAAAGATTAGGGAAAAAATTAGAAGTCTAGTGAAAGTATCAAAAACAGTGTAACTTTTTTGTTTAAAAATTTATATCAGGAATTGAAAATCAGAGGGGATGGCCGTTTTGGCCTGGTCTCTGTCCTTTCCTTCGGTATTCTGATTGAACCAGTCCCTTGTAAAGCCATCAGAAAACGGAGAGCACGCTTAGCGCTCTTAAATTGCTTTAGATACAAAGGAAAAATTAAAAAGGAAAAAAAAAAAAGCAATAATCCTGTGACATCTCAGAGATGACAGCACATACTGTTGTTTTGCTTGATGATGACAACACAATTCTTTTTGAACTAAGTCTCTCTCTAGACTACTACTGGGTCAAAATTATAGATATTTTTTTGTGGCTCTGGATGAATTTTCTATTTGCCACAACTCAAAGGATTCAAAACCAGGTTGACACCTAGTTAAAGACGATGCTCCAACTGCTTGAGATACTAGTTCATTTCAACAGACATTAAGATTGAAGGAGAGTCATATATTGCTTAGGCAATTAAAAATTTAAAACAGTTTCAAAGAAAAGAAAACAAAAAAGGTATGCCATAGGAAGCATGAAGTATCATTTACCAAAATAGAGAAATGTGTTTTATTTCATTGTCCTTATGGAGTTCATTGCCAGTTCTGAAACGTTTTAAAAATTTCGCATTGTTTTTTTCAATGCTGAGGTCAGGCCTACCATAAGCTTGTCCTGTTATATTACCAAATGGCTAATTCCCTCCCAGGTATTGGAGAAAAAAGTCAGAAGGGCAGCACCCGAAGAGAATGAGTGCCCAGTATGACAAGGAGCTGCTAAGATAAAATGAACTTTCCAACTAAAAACAGAAAAGAATCTATAAAATTGATTTTAAAATCTGCAGGACATTTTTTTAAAAAATAAAGGATAAATTAACTATGAATATATTGAGTGGTTATGAAACTCATATATCTTAGCATAACAGAATAGAGACAGATTTAAACTTCTCTATGATACTCATATAGTTATATTTATGATGGTCTAATAGGTATGGGATATATAATGAAGATGCTGTTTGTGGATTCATTGTATTGTATTGTGTGTTTTTTTTTTTTTTTTTTTTACTGCTTCCTTTTAGTTTGAAGAGTCTGCCCAAATATACTACTTATAAATCATACCAAAAGTACATCAATTAAAACCACAGTTCCATTTCTTAGGGGAAAAAAAACCTCAAGAATCAAGTTTTAGAATCCAACGATCACATTTTCCTTAATTACAAACGAAGACATCATGTATTGTTTTTCTGTATCCACAAGAGATGAGAGAAATGTAATTTTTATCGCATGTTAAGTTTTCACTGAATCACAATATTATTAAACTTTAAATCAGAGGATTGTTTCCTTCGGCTAAGTCTAACAATACTAGAAAGTAAAAGGGGTGGGGAACCCCACCTCATCTGGGGCTGTAATATTTGCTGAAAAAAAAATCTACTTCAAAACATTAATCAAATTTTTCGCCTACTGGGCAACCATATGGTACAGCAGCATGTGAATCTCACAAACTTGCTGATCTCCTGTAACTGGGTGCAATTAATTACGCTGGCTGCATCCATCTCTTGGATTTTCGCCTTGTGAAAAAAGTATTTATTGCAACAGCTTTTACAAAACAAGGGAATGAAAATCACAATTGATTAATGAGCTGAATGGAAATATTTCCGTTAGCAGATTTTTTTAAATGAATAAGGATTAACACCATGGATGGGAACGAACACACGTCGAGCTCGCCTTGTACTTTTTGGACCCCCGAAAAGGTGGCAGAAGAGTGGGCAGAGACGGTGCTGTGAGTTCTAACATGCATAATTCACTGGCAGGCTTTAGGTCGCGAGTAATAAAGCCTTAAAACTGGTGAAGTAATAAAGAGGTTGGCTTTACAAGATACTATCCTGGGAGACAGAAAGCTTGTTCTTTGATTTGAAAACACAGATATTAAATACTCAGTGGGTGAGGAACATTACAGGCCTGACAAAGAACAGAAAGGGAAGGTCTCTTGAAGTAAGCAATCTACTTTGTCCTTAGCTATTTAGGCACAAAGGATGCTGCACATATGGGCCGATTACTGTTTTAAGACCCCTCCATAAAACCAAGCATCCGAGAGTCCATCACAATGGTACCACTGTCCTTATCTGCGGGCCTAAGGCACACACAATGCATAATTGCAAAATCTTCCCCCAATAATATTCAGCCATCATACATGTGAATTTCATTAACAGTCAGACCCCATTCTGGTGCTGAGCCGTCCTATGTGGCTTCACAGAGCTTGTTTCTTGATATGCGTGAGGGTCATAATCCCTCCCTTCAAATTTATTTATTTATTTATTTATTTATTTTTTATTTTTCAGAGACAGGGTCTCACTCTGTTACTCAGCTGGAGTACAGTGGTGCAATCACAGCTCACCGTAACGTTGAACTCCTGGGCTCAAGTGATCCTCCTGCCTCAGCCTCCCAAGTAGTCCCCCAAAGGACTACAGGTGGGTGCCACCCAGCCCAGTTAATTTTGTTTTTCTTTTTTCAGTAGAGACGGGTTCTCACTGTGTTGCCCAGGCTAGTCTCGAACTCCTGGCCTCAAGTGATCCTCCCACCTCAGCCTTCAAAAGCTCTGGGATTATAGGTGTGAGCCACCTTGGCTGGCCTCAATCCTTCCCTTCTGAGGGAGTGACAGATCCAAGGCTGACAGTCTATAAACAAAGCAAAAGCCGTTGCGCTTTGCCCCTTTTCAGAATTGCCCTCTGGGTTTAAGACCACCCAAGCTAGCCAAGCATTAATGAAATCATCATTACATGCATGCCTCTTGCAGAAAGATTAGTTCCATTTTCCCTAAATAGACAGCAGAGGAGACTGCTTCCAATATTTTGCTAGTTGTTAAATATGTATCTTGAGAAAACGAAACAAATACTAAATGTAATGGAAGAAATACGTAAGTCTGAAAGATCAAACATCGTTATCAATCTTGCAACAGAAAAAGGAAAAAGCCATTAGGACCAAGCTTTGTAAGCCAACTCTTGTGCCAGCCTTTTTCTTTACTGCATCTATTGTATTTAAACTTCTACCAGGAAATTCTGCAAAGGACTTGGTTAAAGAGAATTTACTATTATTTTATTAATGCCTGCACAGTGTGTGTGCCTAGTATGATTTCTCTGCTCGAGTTTGTCGGTTGATTTTGTAGAAATGTCCACAGGAGATAAAATCTGCAAACACCTCAAAGATGAGAGTGTCCAAGAAAAGAGTAATGACACTTTATAAACCAAGAAGTAAGTGACATTTGAAATGATGGTATTTCATCTCAAACAACACATTTCCTGAGGTCCATGTTTATGTTAACATGTAAGTTTGGGAATGTTGATGTAATAGACAAAGATAACTTTTGCCACTTCACAGCAGCAGGCATGCCTAGGTGGGCAAGAGGTTCAGAAAGTCAACACTTAAGGTGTTGAAGGGGTAATTTTTAAAAATCTTATGAAAATCATTCCATTTGAGAATCGGAGCCACCTTACGATCAAAGAAGCCACTGTTTTGAAGAAACCACTATCCTGCAAAAAGGAGATGGAGGTTACCAACAAAAAGTACTTGGCTCCGGAAGAAAAAGAAAATCAGATGGGAACTAGGTTGTCCAACCCCTTAAACCAGTGACCCTACAATGTACACCACCACCCACCACCACCTCTCAGATGATCTCTAAACCCCTCCTACACGCAATGGTTGTTGGCTTAAAAGTTTAAAGAGCTAACAAAATGTTTTAACGAGATACAAATCTCAGAGATCATTAATCAATATGTTCGATGTTATTTGTGATAATTCATCATGACATGATATTAATGGGTTACTGTACCCTTCAGAGGTGAGATTAATGCAAATGAGCTGCCACAATTAACTTTACTGCTCCCAACTCACAGGAATGGACAGATGATTATAAATGACAACTATATGTCAATTACAATATCCAATAAAGTGAAGCTTAGAGAACAATCCATCTCCTTTTATTGCTCTTCCTTGACGTAGCCGAATTTAGCTCAACCCACTGTTGTCACTATGTAACCATTGTTTGGGGGAGGGAAAAGGGATTTTTCTTCTTTTTTTTTTTCTTTTAATTTTTCGATGTCTTAAGAAGTGCTTCAAAAATGTCCACGTAAATACATTTTCTAAAGGAGAGCCACAGGAAACCAGGAATAAATGCCGCATTTATCCTATGTGAGTTAAAGAAAACTGTATCCGTTTTCAAACTGTAGCAGTAAGGCCAGCAAGGAAACAACCTACCCAGCTGGGTATAATATATTTACTCAATTAAAAAAGGAAGACATTAGCACAGCATCCTGAAAAGCCTTGAGTTTCACTAAACAAAAGTTATTTGAAAATGACTCCATCGAAGTAAATAGGTCAGAGAGTGGAAAGCAGGTATGAGGCCGAGGATGGGATGAAAGGTTTGATGTCAATCTGTACACCTGCACTTGGGGGTGTGGAGGAGGGAGCAGGTCAGTAAATACTATGCCGGCCCTAACTACAGAGAATTTCTGTGCCTGCATCGTTCCTCCTTACGGGGATGGAGTGATTTTTGAGAGGAGTCTCTCTGGTGAAGATGGGCACGTTGTAATGTTTCCTCCTCAACCCAGATTCTCCTGCCGGGCTGGTGCACCCCAAAGCTGTGAGAATTGGCTGGTATCTCACAGCTACCCCTTCCTGCCCGACCTGGGAGGCTATGTCCATGCTGCCCCTTCCCCAGCAGACACTGGCTCATCGCTGACTGCCGTCAGTCAGCCAGGCCCTTGTCTCAGACAGGACCAACTGTACAATTGGTTGTACAATGAAATGCCAAATTCATACTCCAGACCTTCCTGTGAGATCAAGCTGAAGCTGATCTTCAGCTAAGCCACATCCTTCCTGGACATTTTCCCTGTACTTTTCTTTTTTTTTTTTTTTGAGATGGAGTCTTGTTCTTGTCATCCAGGCTGGAGTTCAATGGTATGATCTCGGCTCACTGCAAACTCCGCCTCCCAGGTTCAAGCGATTCTCCTGCCTCAGTCTCCTGAGTAACTGGGACTACAGGTGAACGCCACCACTCCCGGCTAATTTTTTGTATTTTCAATAGAGACTGAAATTTTCACTCACCATATTGGCCAGCCTGGCCTCAATCTCCAGGCCTCATGATCCGCCCACCTAGGCCTCCCAAAGTGCTGGGATTACAGGCATGAGCCACCGCACGCGGCCACATTTTCCCTGTTTTAAGCCACTCTTCTCAGTCCCTTTCTGAAAGCATCCTGCCCCCATCAAGTCAGTGAAACAAGAAGACTACCTTGACCTCTGTTTCCGGGTAACAGAACCCAAGGCAGGTATCAACGAGATGGAAATAAGAACGCTCTTAATGCAGTGCAATTTACAAAAGAACTATTCTTTGCTGGCCACTGGTAAGAGACCATCCAACAGGCTCCTTTTTGAAGACACATCCGGAAAAGATCCCGTCCTGATGTCTTTAGAAACATGCAAAAATAAAATTGCAATGTTAGAACCAGAAAAGGATCACAGCAGATTGATGGTAGAAGCTATAGATTTGTGCGTCCAGCATGTTTTCCCAGGGACCTCCTTTGGCCAAACCAGACCTCATTTTTCCGTTAGGGAACAGGGCCTGTCAGACTCTGCGGAGAAGCAGAAAATTCATCTCCAGCCTTGACTGCCCAGGCTGCAGAGAACCGCATCATCCGTGGACATGACTGATTCAGGGATAGGTGTCTGCCTCAAACTAGGCCAATCCTGGTTCTCCCTGTGGCTTTTTGGCCAAGGCCAGTGGGGGAAAACAGCTTCTTGTTACTGGGGGAACAAGCTAAGATGGGACAGTGCTCATCTGCCAGCGGCATCCCCACTTGGGGAGAATTTTCTCTTTGAAGACTATAACTCATAAAAGATCATCAAAACTAAGGAATTAAATAAAGAAGGGACCTCGATGACATATTTAAGCTCTGAATAAAGCTAGATTCTAAACAGGAGTTGGCGAACTATAACTGCTGGGCCAAACACGGCTGTGTTCTTGTACAGCACACAGGCTAAAAATGCTTTACATTTTTAAATGGTTGGGGGTGAGGGGAAAGAATACTATTTTGTAACACAAGAAAATGTATATGAAATGCAAATTTCAGTATCCATAAATAAAGTTTCTCGCAGCCATGCCTGATCCTTTACATATCCTTTATGCCTGTTTTTGCACTATGAGGGCAGGGCTGAGTAGTTGCAACAAACACTGCAAGGCCCCAGAATATTTATTAGATATCCCATTACAGAAAAACTTTGCTGACTCTTGCACAAAACTTTGCATTTTTGTCAGCCAGTAATGACCCTTTCCTCTTAAGCTAGTTTGAATTTGGAGCTTTTTGTGCTTAAGAGGAAATTCACGATCTACTAAAAGAAAAAGCTATTCTTAGGCCTTCCCAGATATCCTTACGCCTCCACCCACCAGTCTGCTGGGATCCTGATATAGTTTGGATATTTGTTCCCGCCCAAATCTCATGTCGAAACACCTCCCTAGTGGGAGGTATCTGGATCACCAGGGCAGAGCCCTCATGGCTTGGCACTGTCTTCATGAGAGTGAGTGAGATCTCTGGAGATCTGGTCATTTCAGCCCTTTTCCCATTTGCCCCAGGAATACTTCCTGGAGTGCAGTGTTTACCCTGAGATAGCTTTGCCATGAAATATCTTGCTTTTATGATTTTTTTTCCACATCACTCCAGCATATCCACTTTGGAAACAAAGGATATCATTCTATTTCTAGCTTTCTGGTTTTAGTAGCGGTATTTCCGTTTACAAAATATAACAATTCTCCATCACTGAAAATGTCAAATCCGAGAAAATGTAGCATTCCTACGTGTGATGTTAACATCATTCTTGAACAATTGTTGGCCGAAGATTCGTTTGATGCATCCGATTTTTCCAAAATACACAGTTCTCATGATTCAGATGATTCTGATGTTAGTTCTGTTCAGAAATAATTCCAAGAACTGTTTTTATATTATCACATTGAAAATCAGTCATATTTGCTTCGGCCTCAAAGAGCGTGTTTATGTAAAATTAAATGAGTGCTAGCAGTGAGCTGCACTTTTTATTTCCTAAACAGGAAAATGGTTAAAAGTGGGGCACCTCCCACACCCCCACTCTCTCTCACTTCCCACTGCCACCATGTCACTTGCTGCTCTCCCTTTGCCTTCTGCCATGATTGTAAGTTTCCTGAGGCCTCCCCAGAAGCAGAAGCCACTATGCTTCCTGTACAAGTTACAAAACTGTGAGCCAATTAAACCCCTTTTCTTATAAATTACCCAGTCTCAGGCATTTCTTTGTATCAGCGCAAGAACAGCCTAATACAGATCCTGCAGGTAACGTATCACTTTCCAGATCAAGTGACTGGTTGTTTCTCTTACCTGTTTCGCCGAAGTTGTTGCATTCTTTGTTGAATATCAGAAACTGTTAATATGTTAATCTTAAAACATGTGAAATAAATGTACCATCTATCATTTCAACTACAATTCCAAATATTTATATATAATGTCAACCATGCCAATGGACATGCAATTCTAAGCCCAGCAACGGACGATAAAGTAGGTTAACAGTCGGGAGAAAACTGGTTTTAAAAAACTGTACCTGAAGAACATATTTAATTTAAAGGGAAATCCCACGACAGCTAAATTGTTCCCCTAGTTGGGTAGAGCCTGCCATGATTAGCTATAACGGCCCGGAACACTCTAGACTCAGCTCACGAAACTGCAGTTGTCTGGTGAGAACAGAGTATGATTTTTGATGACTTTTACAGAGGATCAGAAAGAGGGGAAACGGATTCATCTGATTCATTTGTGGTTTCCTGTTTTCCATGAGGAGATAGTTACAGGATTACATTTCTCCTCCCTTTTCCCTATGCACTCACACTTGGGTCCCAGGACAGCAGGACCAGTCGTCAGGAAAATAGATCCATGCTGCATCCCCTGATACCTTCTCTCAGGCCAGGCAGAAGGGTTAGCAGAAGAGTTATTTTCCTTTGTGAAGACTAAGGGGTATCTCACTTTTATTTTAACAATGTGAAGACAACTGTTGTTCCTTACTGTTACCAATCTACTACACTGGATTCTGATAGCTCTATTACATTTTCCATACATTCTCCTGGCAAGGGGCATAAATGGGTGAGACAGCTCTGGATAAATCACTGCTGGCAGCAGAGGCATTTTCCTTAGGGAATGAAGCCTTCCATATAGCATTTAACTAACTCTCTTTTTGCAAACACCCCATCACAAATGAGTCTTTCAAACTGAAGAAATTGAAATTGATTTCTTAGGGTAATAATTAACCTCAGA
The DNA here is from genome assembly GCF_024542745.1 of Macaca thibetana thibetana. Lineage (NCBI taxonomy): Eukaryota > Metazoa > Chordata > Mammalia > Primates > Cercopithecidae > Macaca > Macaca thibetana. Next base: position 21,320,419 of record NC_065597.1, on the reverse strand, counting down.
AAATAACAATGAAAAGTTGCTTATTAATTATTTTTTATAATATACTTTGGGAATATTTCTTTTTTCCGTGAAACATATAGACAAAAGTAGACACATTTTATGATCATATAAAACGTGATTAGATTCATATTTTATAGGAGAATGGAACTCATTTAATTTGCAAAATACTTAATATCAGAGGGAGGTGTCCCCACACACACACACTCTTTTTCAAGACTCTTAAATAGCGCTTTTTAAAACAACACAATCTCTCTGTTCTGTTCTTTATTTCTTCACACATAATTGCCTTGGAGCTTTTAATATATTGTTGCTATTTCAATCCCCCATGGTTTTTCTACTTATTCAAAAAGAAGATATTTTTCATCTGAATCGCCATTGACAGTGAACTCCGGTGACATCCTCAGTCTTTCTTGACAATGGGAGGAGGAGTTGTCACCAAGAAACTTGTTACTATCCCAAGTAATGAGCTAGCATCCCTCAGATAATGCAATAGAGATGGACTAGTGTTTTTCAAACAATTTAAAACACACACACTTATGTAAACACAAAAACACATGTATACACATACACACACAAACACACACTTTAAAACAAACTCTTTTCCTTTAGTCACCTGAAGAGTCGTACCGCACAACTGCAAACTAATAAAGGTATACATTAAATCATATAATAGATGTTGTTGCAAATAGTACATGTCTGTCAGATCACCAAGATAGAACTCAAAACATGAAAAGACTGTGAAATGTCCCTAAAAGAAGATGTAATCGATGAGATTATTCAAGGTCTTTTATTTTTTCCTTCTTTTGCTAGTCGAACATTTTTATTCTGCACTTTTCTGGTGGAGGGTGGTATTTTGTATTCTTTAAGATACAAACAAAAGAGAGTTGTGTAAAATTAAGTTATGAGAACAACATAGAACTGTTTCTTGAAGCATTCCAAATATAAGTTTTTGCTAATTAATTAACAAATTCAAGCTGGTTAAATAAAACCTTCTTCCAACACCTCCTATTTAATTGCAGTTCGGCACCAACAAATATATATCAAAATTATAGTATTTCCCCTGACAGGAAGCTCCTTCCTTCCACACACTATTATGGCTCTCTGCAGAGTAAGCCAGAATTGCTGACAACCTTGAACACTGCTACAACAATATTACTATACTTGGCAGAGAAGTACCCTTGCGGCAAGAGAAAAGCTGTAATTTTGACTGTCACTTCACATTACACTAGATATTATTTCACTGTATACACATACACACACTCACAAACTCTTAATAGACTACAGTTTTTGCACTGCCTGCCTTTCCAATATAAATGGCAATATAATATCAGCAAACCGCCAATGAGATCCTGGCGAGAAACAAATGTTCTGCATTATGGAAACATCATCAGAGGATGCCTTTTAAGGGATATTTCATTCCTTTGTCCCTCACTCACACCATTCACACCCCATCATCAACTTTATAAGATCATCACCTCGGTTAGCTAAAAGAAATTCACTTTTTTTAACCCCATGGTGGGCCAAGTCAGCATTAACAAATTCCATGTTTAAAAATTTCCATGGTGTTAGCAAAGGTGGTGCTATGATTTGTAATATTTTGGACATTCTTCAAATCTGATGCCTGTTATGTAAAATTTCCAGGTTTCAAAATGTATCTTTTTCCTGCATTTATCTCACTTTTCTTCTCATCCGGGGGGAGTCTGTTAAACGGCAGTGACCACTAGCCATGTCCCAAGCCAAGCCAAACTGTGCCAACATGAAATGGCCCCACAAATCTTGCAAACCCTACACACGCTGTCCCTGCCAGAGAGCAGCGCCTGTCTTTGCAGAGAACTAAGTACAGCATATGCTTCCTTCTTACCAAGCTCACACTGAAGCAGATTGGGCCAGGTTCCCCACTGTGCCCTCCCCCACCCCCTGCCCAGCTTTGATTTACAAGATGCTATGTTAATATTCCCTCTGTTTGTCCCAGGCAAGGAATTCTGTGATGTCGGTAAGAGCTCCAAATGAAGAACTCCCTGGAATCCGGAGCACAGGTCAGAAGGATGGATACATACAGGGAGAAAACTGCAACTCCCCTCATGGAGAGAATGCTAGAAATGGCAACGGGCAGGAAAGAAAGGATCCTTACATCATTTTATAGGGAGTCGTTCATCCCTTACACAAACCTGGCCAAAAATCTACAGAATGCTTAGGAAACAAGGCTATTCAACAAGAAAATCGGAGCTTCTCTCTCTACTTAATCTCTGCCATCCCCCCTTTTTCCCTCTCCTTTCAAATTGCTGCTTCGAACGATTTAAATAAGATTTAAACATGTTTTACTGAATCGAGGAAAAGCAACAGCAAACTCTTTGCCCACTGTTAAGAGAATGTATCCAAAAGTTCACCGGGTCTGCTGACCACATCGAATTTAACAAGGTTCGCAAATGAACTAGAGTAAGTTTCCCACAGTGACACATTAATAATAAGTTCCTTATCCCATCCATCCCAAGCCATGAATATGTAATGTTATAAAATGAGTCCTTTTCACACAACGGAACCTCAGACGTGAATAAATAAAAACTATCCATCACAAGCCTGTGAAAAATTAATGAGAGTTCGCAGATGCAAAGAAAAATGGGGACCAAGGAGAGACGGCCCAGTTCATAAAAGCCTCCCTAAAACTTTCAGACAGTAAATATCCTAGCCCCCGTCCCTCACCAAATTTCCAGGTGTGAGTGGAAAGCAACAGATTTTATTTTTAATGGGCTAAAATGTTACAATCTGAAAGCACAATTCACGCCAGCAACTGAGAGATCATGGCTACAAACACTGGACTTTCTATTTTCTTCATGCGATCCCAACTTCAGCTGCAGAGCCAGAGTTCATTTATTTAAATACTCATAATTCATAACCAACCTACTTCCAGAAGGATTCGAGGTTGCTCACAGTGGTTATGAGAAAAGGGAGAAGAGTGGGGCTCGCGCAGGGCTCAAGCATCAGGAGACTGGAAAAAACTTGCTTTGTCCATTGTTCCTTGACATCGCTGTGGACACACAGTGCCTGATTAAATTGTATGTGTCACTTGGGTTATAATTCATATCACTGTCAACACCACTTGCTGGGTGCTAACTCTCTGCCCAGCAGTACACTAGTGCTATGCCCTGCATAAACTCTGATTCTCCCCCACTGTGACCCCATTTGACAAATAGGGAAACTGAGGCTGGGAGGAGCTAACTAACCTACCCCTAGTCTAAGAGCTGGTGAAAGTTAGAGCCAAAGGAAGGAGGTTAGCCAGCTCCAAAATCACCTGTGCTTCCCACCTGGGACCACTCGCTACCACTCAAGAGTTAGGGTGTATAAAAATGGCTTTCATAACCTCCTTCTTGCCATCACGAAACTGCAGCATGCTAATACTGCCAGTCTATCTGAGAAACCCCTGACAGCCAGAAGGCTTAACTTTGCGATGAATGCAAAGCAGAATGAAGCCCAGGAACTTTGGGGGTCTGGGCTAAGGCTGATGCTGGGCAGTAGATTAGAGGCAGAGCAGAGCCCAGACGTCCAGCCTCCCCTCCCAGTGCACTCCTCGCCAAGAGGCTGCACTTCCTCGTCGGAAGGACTCCAGGTCCCACTTTGGGATCAGACATGCTGCAAAAACAAAGAAATTCACCCAAACTGGTTTGCCCTTTACTGGATTTTTTCTGAGACTGAAAGTGTTGCCTTAAGGGACAATTACCAAAAGGAAGATTTAAAAATGGACCAATGGGGACAATCTCCTTGATCTAACCAAACCTCCTTCCTCCTCCACCCTCCATTCCATGTGGGCAGAACACACGATTCATGGGATTACTAGGAGCCTGCCATGCTGTTCTGTTTTTTTGTTTTTTGTTTTGTTTTGTTTTGAGACAGAGTTTTGCTCTGTCGCCCAGGCTGGAGTGCAGTGGCGGGATCTCGGCTCAGTGCAAGCTCCGCCTCCCGGGTTCACGCCATTCTCCTGCCTCAGCCTCCCGAGTAGCTGGGACTACAGGCGCCGCCACCTCGCCCGGCTAATTTTTTGTATTTTTAGTAGAGATGGAGTTTCACCGTGGTCTCCATCTCCTGTCCTCCTGATCCGCCCGCCTCGGACTCCCAAAGTGCTGGGATTACAGGCGTGAGCCACCGCGTCCGGCCTGTTCTGTTTTTAACTCAGTGCTTTTGTCTGTGCTAATTCTTTCATCCATGATACCGCCCCAACCTCTCCGCCTGGCTAAATCACTCATCCTTTGAGATGCAGTAGCCAAAGAGATCCTTGGCACACAGCTCCAGAAAGCCGGTTACTGCAGGGGACGTGTAGGGACCAGCCAGGTAATGTCAATGTGGAAAGCGGTCCAGGTATAAACTCGTAGGGGCTGGTGGGTGTGAGCTAACTCAGCAGGCACCAGCCCCATCCATCCAACTGGGGCTGCCACTGCACAGGGTGAGTCAAGGGCTCCTCCAAGGAAATGTAGGAGCAAAGCTGCCAGACCTTCCAGTTTTTTAAGAGAAACCAAGAATCCAGGTTTTTATGTGAACTTTAAAAAAAGGGGATGTTGCAGGGGGTGCAAACACAACATGCCTGCAGGCTGAATTCACCACCCCCCTCCATGTTTTAGCTCTTATAATCACGTCTTCTCTTTAGGATCCTTAAAGCTTAAAGGCAAGAGCCAAGTCTTAGTAAACTCTGCATGGGCCACAGCTCTGGAAAAAAACCTGTTATATCATGAGACCTCAGAGCTTGCTGAACTGAACTGACTCACATCATGACTTGGGACTCATGGACCCGAAGCATAGGAAATTAATAAAAACTGAAAACGTGCCAAAGAGAAGGGAAAGGCTCTCTTACCACTGTTGAGAATGTTCTGTTTAATCCATGCAAGCAGTAGAGACTCAGTGTACTTCCACGAAATGCTGCTTGGTCATTCGTGAGGCATTAAGGGAGAAAGAATTTTTAAAATGTTCTGGCCGGGCGCGGTGGCTCAAGACTGTAATCTCAGCACTTTGGGAGGCCGAGACGGGCGGATCACGAGGTCAGGAGATCGAGACCATCCTGGCTAACACGGTGAAACCCCGTCTCTACTAAAAAAAATTAAAAACTAGCTGGGCGTGGTGGCGGGCGCCTGTAGTCCAAGCTACTCGGGAGGCTGAGGCAGGAGAATGGCATAAACCCGGGAGGCAGAGCTTGCAGTGAGCTGAGATCCGGCCACTGCACTCCAGCCTGGGTGACAGAGCGAGACTCCGTCTCAAAAAAAAAAAGAAAAAAGAAAAAAAAAAGTCTTTGTCTTATCAAAAGGGAACACCAAGATGGGGCCATGCCTAGAGCAAGGTCTCTAAGGTGATTCTAGGGCCCTCGCCCAGGAAACGAAAGCAGCATTGAATATGTTCAGGAAGGATGTGAAGCCAGAAGCCAACGCAGAAGACCAAGCTAGAAAACAACCTCTGTCTCTAAGGCATATGGACTTAGAACTCTTACTCTGATGAGCAACACTGAATATTGGATGTGTTCACCAGACTGGAATGAGACACACTCCTGCCAAAATCATGACGGGCAAACTGACCCAGAATAGGGACAGGTCAAGGGAGGTATTACCTCTGCATAGTTTTAGGTGTCCTGCTTAACTCATTCAGGAATTTGGGGCCGGAGGGATATGCAACAGAAATTCTATCCTGAAGAGTTTAGAAACCAGAAGGAGAATCAGGATGAATTCAGAAATTACTACAATATGCATTTTCAAGTGATAAATCCCATCAAAAACACAAAAAGTACTTCAAGAACTGGAAGGAACAGTGATCATTCTTGTCAGATGGAATCTTAAAATCCAGTGGGTTTCAAAGTATAAGCAGGAGCTGGACACGAAGGGATTGGAGGACGGGGACTGGAAATGGGGAGTGCATTGCAATCAGAAGGAAGAGCAGGAAAGGAACAAAAAGCAAGCAGTGTTTGGGAAGACCAGGATGTGATTCCAGTTTGGACAAAATATAGGGTATACTGGGAGAATCTCTTGAGGTTTTGGGAGTGGATTTGTTTTTAGTTTGAAAACACCTAAGCAATTTTGAACACAAGCAGACTCTTTAAGTCAGATGCTGGGTTCTCCAGTCCAAATATGCCAATATAATTGTGTCTGCTCAACCTCTATCTTGTCCATCCCTCCTGAGTGCCAGATCTAAATCCAGATGCCAATGGACCACTTCCACGTCGGTGCCGCACAGGCGTCCTGAATTCAGTATGACTGAAAAGGAGTCCTCCTATCTTCAGGGATGGTTCCACTACACAATACACTGTCCAAGCCAGAAGCCCCAAACTAGCCCTCTATCCTTCCTTCTCCATTCACCACGCCTGTCATCCCATTTAGAGCTGTTGACCAAATCTTGTTGCTTTTACTCAGCATCTCTCAAAATGCTTCCTCTTCCTCCCTGTACTCGCTGCACCCACTTTTGCTCAAGAGCTCATCATTTCATGCCCGGGTGACTAGAGTTGTTGCCCAGCAGGTCTCCCCACCCTCCTTTCTCACATGGCTGCCAGAATGGTCTCTTGACAGGCAAATCTGATCATTCCACAACTCTGCTCTAAATTCCTCCTACGGATCCCCATGGCTTGGATTTAATAAATGTTTATTGAGTGAATGAGCTCTCTGCATACATGTTGTCCTCTGCCTGGTACAGTGGAGGTCAAGCTTGCACACAAGTGTACTTATGATCAGAGTTAGTCAATAAAAAAGTGATTTATTCTGAATTCCATACCACCCCAAAACACTGATCAGCTTGGGGAAACTTAGAAAGTTCAACCACATGGGGATGAAGGTTGGGAAAGTAGGCTAGGGCCAATTTAAGGAAGAGCTGGAGGCTAGGAAGTCTGGAATAGGATATCATTAAAGGTCGTCTAAGGATGAAGGCAACTGGAATGACACTACAGGAAGGCACTAGACAGCAGGAGGAGAATGGACTTGAGAAGGATTTGGGAGGTGAAGACACAGTTAGAAGACTCTGTCTCTGACAAAGATAAGATATAATGCCCAGAATTAGAAGAGCGGAAAAGAAGGAGTGACGAACAAAAGAGATTACCAAAACACAAACAAACAAACAAAAAATTCCCTGTAGTCAATAACCACTTATTGTGATGTCCCAGAATTTGGAGATGAGACCCTAATGACAAGCACTCCTAAACTTTCAACACAGCTGCTGTTAAGGATGTTGCCTTGTGGGGCTAACAGGCAGACCTGAATGATACTACTACCCTACTCCTTACCAATGAGTCCTTTCTGATTTTAAACAAATGGCATACAGTGTGGTGAATTAAAAACAGCATTATCCTGATTTTATTATTAGTATCATTATTATTAGCATTACTGCTACCGTTGTTATGGATAACAATGGGAATGTTGTGAACATTTCCCATTGCCTATCCCAGGTGCTTGGTACTTTACATGGTATCTCAGTTAATCATCAGAAAGTTTGGAGTTATTCTATAGGTAATGAGAGAGATGCTATTATTACCTGTGGTGATGGAATAAAGATGGCTGCAAATTCTTTGTCACTTCTACAAGCAGAAAGTGAGCTGTATGTCTGCTCCCCTTGAATCTGAGTGGGTTTTGTAACTGCTTAGTCCACAGCAGTCATGCTGTGCCAACCTCTGTGCCAACCTCTAAGCCAGGCCATAAGAAAATGGCAGCTTCTTGTTCCTTTCTTTTGGAATCCTCTGGGAGCCCTAAGCCACCATGTAAAAAATTTGATGGCCCTACATCTGCCAAGCAGGAAAGGCCACATGTAGGGGGCTCTGGGAAACAGTCCCTCAGCTGAGCCAAGCATCCCAGTCATCCTTGTGAAGGTGCTAGACCCATGGGTGACCATCCCGGACCAGCTGAAGTGCAATCCAACTCATCCTCCAGCACAGCACCACTGACTGACCCCAATCAACACCACAAGGAACAGAAGAGTCATCCCACTGAGCCCTGCCTGGATTCCTAACTTAGAGAAATCACAAGATAAAACAAAATGGTTGTTGTTTTAAGCCTCTAAGTTTTGGGGTAATGTATTATGCAGCTACACATAAACTGGAACATCCATATTTTACAGATGAGCTACTTGTTACTCCAAAAGTTTGGCTGACTTACTTGTAGTCTCCTGGCTGATGAGGTGTACAGCCTGGATTAGAACCTCCATCTGCCTGACCTGGCTGCACACAATGCTTGTTAAGTTATCCCAGAAAACATAAGGCCACACAGGTGTGACAGACTAATTGAATTCACCATGCTCTTTGGATTGTGTGAGTACTGCCAAAATGTCCTACCCTACCTCGCATATTTCCTTGTTAGGTAGAGACGGCTGGATGATGCTAAAACTGCTTCTCCGGTAGGCCCCCCAGTGCCCTCTCTGGGCAATCTCATGTGACTGTTTTCACTGCTAAAAAAAAATTAACTTGCATAATGACCAGGAAGTAAAGATAAACTCAAGGATGAGAGAAAACCTCCTGCCCCAGAGGCTCCACCTCACTGGGGTGAACAAGCACTGACCTCTATCATCCTATAAGGAAAACAAGAAGGTATGTTCACTTGAATTACTGCATAGGCTCCCTGCCTACATCCAGATCTTGAAGAATTCTGAGCTGTGAAGCTCTCATGGTTGGTTCCTGGGATCTTGAGATTCCCAGTGATATTCAAATGCTGAAACAACCCAGGAAGGTGACACATGTAAGCATGCTTGTAGGATGTAACAATGTGAAACTTCAGCACATTGTGGTTATGTTTCAAAGCACGAGGTGACGGAAGCAAGAGTGAGTTTACATGGGCTTGTGATTTCCTTTGACAAGATACATGCGCTCATTCCTTCCACCTAAGCAAAATTCCCAGGACTACAACAGATTTGAAAGTCAGGTGGATGAAAAAACCATCTGTGAATGAGATAACGTACAAAATCATCAAAGGTAATTGTTTTAAAAATATGACTCAAGATGGCACAGAACAGCGTCCACGGATGTATTCTCGGTTACTTAAAAACATAATTTAAGGTAATTAGCTTAATGTTGATGGAATTCTAGAGATCTATAAAATAAACCTAAAAATCTTAATTTGATATTGAATCACCCCAAATTAAGCAATGTATTTTCAAACCACTAAATATTGATTCATGTGTAAGATGAGGCCTTTCAATGCAACTCTTTGACCTGAACAAAAGCAAGGAAGGGTTGGCACATATTTTCTGTGAAGGGCCAGATAGTTAAGTACCTTCACCTTCGGGCCACGTATCATCTCTGTCCCACAGCCGTCTTTGGATTTTTTGTTCATTTTTGTTTTTTTTTTAATGGGTTATAAATAAAAGGCTACTGGCTGGAGTTAGCCTGTGGGCCATAATTGATTCATTCCTACATTTTTATAATCTCAGTTATTGATCAGGTGATTTTCAAACTGTGAAGGGTCTACACATTCACCCTCTTCCTTGTAAGTTAATGAGTTAGCTACAAAGTTTTGAGGAAGCTAGCAGAAAACAGGAGACCCAGGATCAGATACAGAGGACTTGGTTACCCACGGCAGAGCAAACGGCATGAGCTTTATTTCTGCGTTGATTCCCACTGCCCTGGGCCCTAGTCCCACAGGGATGATGTGGAACAGCCCGGTAGACACCGTGCTCACAGTACATTTCATCATGGCTGAGGAGCCCCAAGCTTAGAAATCCCAACTTTTATCAAGCAAATCTGCCAAAACGTTGTCCTAGAAGGAGGCACTGTCTTTATTACACTGGAAAGAAAGCCATCCTGTCCTCTTCTCCTGAGGCAGACATTATCTCTATCTTCCAAGTTTCTTTGCTAGACAACGTTCCTTGGAAAGATGGCCTGAAACCTAAGCTGCCAGCACTTCCGTTTCAAGACATGTGAAAACACAAGAGACCCGAGGATCACTGTGTCCAAACAATGACAGCTAGGAGAAAATGCAAAAACTAGCATTACCTTAATCAGAGGGGTCTTTTTTCTATGAATTAATCAAGCAGATTTCTATATTTTTTTAAGTGCCATAAAAAAATTTGATGATTTTGAGGCTTAACAACAAATGCCAGTGAGATAAAAAGTTAGATATGACATCATACACATCATTTCTACTGAAAAAGTACCTTCAGTTAAAAACAGAAACCAATTTGTAAATGTGAATTAAATGCATACTCCACAAAAAATACCTGGTGAAAGTAAAAAAATAAATAAATAAAAATATCCTTATGTATAGATATGTTTCCTGACAGATGTAAATGAAAACTAATATGGTGACATTTTTCAAATTAGCCACTGGAAAACTCTATGTGTGCGTGTTTTAAAACAGCCTAAGCAATTTTCAGTTATGTCAGCCTCGGAAAGTATTTATGAAAAGGATAATAAATAATTAATTCTACTGGCCAGAAACTACGACTCCTTTCTGCTTTGACAATATACGTTAAAATGCTGTTTAAATTAGAGGAGCAAATTGATTCAAAAGGCTTCCATTAGTGAGCTGGCAAACAGGTTTGAAGTTGGCTAATAAATTTTAGATAAAGATATAGCTTTTGATGAGGATGGCAACGCTGGAGTGCTGATCTCCGAGTCACCAGTTTGTTAAATCGGTAGCTAAAGTCTTGATTTCTCCCTGTCTTATAACTCACTATGTTAAACAATATGTCACAGGGCAGCACGAGCACAGTCAAACCAGAATGGCTGCTGCAGGAGCCATCAGCATGACTGTGTGGCAGCTGCTCACAGAGCAAGGACTAACATGGGATCCAGGCTAGCTTTTGCATCCCTTTCTGAGTCTCTAGTCTATCCGGGTTTGCAGAACATTAATCAAGGTTAATTAGGCCCACCTGTGACATAAAAATTTCTACCTATGCTATGCCTTGCAGCATAAAGTCATGTCTGACATATCTATTAAGAAAGATTCTTAATCAAAATCAAGAAATTATGCATGAAGCTCTTAATTCCACTTGAATATATATATTTTAGCCAGCTGCAAGCTGCTCCTCTGGGTTGTAGAATATTACACAGCTATGCAAAGGAATGATTTAAAGCTGCACATACTAGCCTGGAAGGGCACACACTGTACACTACTTAGGGACGGTGGAGTATGTGTCCACTCATTTCAGAAAATGAGAACAAAATCTTACATATGTGCACATCTATATTAACATGAAGAAGGATGCACAAGAAGTACAAATTACTAATCATAGAGGGAGGAATAGAAAGGGTTTTTTTTGTTTGTTTTTCTAGTTTTAAACGGTTCTCTTTATTTATTTATTTTTTTTTTTATTATTATACTTTAAGTTCTAGGGTACATGTGCACAACGTGCAGGTTTGTTACATATGTATGTATGTGCCATGTTGGTGTGCTGCACCCATTAACTCGTCGTTTGCATTAGGTATATCTCCTAATGCTATCCCTCCCCCTGTCCCCTCCCCACAATAGGCCCTGGTGTGTGATGTTCCCCTTCCTGTGTCCAAGTGATCTCATTGTTCAATTCCCACCTATGAGTGAGAACATGCGGTGTTTGGTTTTCTGCTCTTGCAACAGTTTGCTGAGAATGATGGTTTCCAACTGCATCCATGTCCCTACAAAGGACACAAACTCATCCTTTTTTATGGCTGCATAGTATTCCATGGTGTATAGGTGCCACATTTTCTTAATCCAGTCTGTCACTGATGGACATTTGGGTTGATTCCAAGTCTCTGCTATTGTGAATAGTGCTGCAATAAACATACGTGTGCATGTGTCTTTACAGCAGCATGATTTATAATCCTTTGGGTATATGCCCAGTAATGGGATGGCTGGGTCAAATGGTATTATAGAAAGGGTTTTTTTAATGCCTCCTTTAGACGGCTCTATAATTTTAAAAAATTATTCAAATAATGTATTTCTTTTGTAATTAGAAAAATCTAAAAACAACAAATAAACATGAAGTCTTATGTGACATGCAGAAAATTATAAAATGGACAAGCTGATTATCTGCTTAGCTTATTTCTACCTGGCCAGTCTGGGGAAGCCTGTGGTGAACTGATCAATCTGTCTTTCTGTTCATCAACTCTTCCACATATTTAACCAAGAAACCAGTTCTAGGAAATGGTGGGTCAGGAGTAAACAGCTTTAGAATTTACCAGACCAGGAGAGAAATTCTGGCTCCACCTGCTTGCAACCTATGCAGCTTTGGACCATGCTCTTGATGTCTTCCAAGCATAAAATAATTGTAAGAGCTACAGCAAGTGCAGGTAGTGACGCTATGACTTCATCCACAAAGGTTAGCTCTTTTCCTGTGGACACCAGGATCTCAGTATGGCTGATGTGAGCAGAATAAACTACACTTGGCCATAATGGTAACCCAGGATGATAACAGCAAAACACACTACAGAGATCTGATTATTAAGGAATTCAAATTTACACTTTCTGAAATTTGTACTATTTACCAATGGAGAAAAATAGAATGCTACTTTTTTTCTTTAAGGAATACCATATTTTCCCTTTTATTTATAGCCACTTTTCAAATGGAGCCTTTGTGAAGTATTTCCAGCCTGGGTCACACCATGGGAAAGGTGGAATTCATAGATGAAAATCGTGGAGCAAGCCAGACACGGTGGCTCACGTCTGCAACCCCAACACTTTGGGAGGACAAGGCAGGCAGATCACTTGAGCCCAGGGGTTCGAGACCATCCTGGGCAACATGGCAAAACCCTGTCTCTACTAGAAATACAGAAACTTAGCCAGGGGTAGGGGCACGCACCTATAGTCCCAGCTACTCAGGAGGCTGAGGTGGGAGGATCACTTGAGCCTGGAAAGTCAAGGCTGCAGTGACTTGAGACTGCATCATGGCACTCCAGCCTAGGCAATGAGAGTGAGAGCCTGCCTCACAATCAATCAATCAATCAATCAATCAGGTGGAGCAGATACTATCCCTCACTACAAGTGGGAAACTGGATCTGAAGCAGTGTAGGGAGCAGGATGAGGACCTCACGGGCAGGTCTCTTAAAATACAGTGTCAGATGGCCTGCAGCTCATGCCTCGGCCTTGGTTTCCATGCCTCAATTTCACTGCCAAGGACTGTGCCTTCCTCAGGGGCTCATTCCCCTCGAGTTCTGGGCTGACCCCAGCAAGAGGGAAGGACAGATACAATGCATTCCAATCACACAGCCTTCCTTCAAGAATATTCATGAAAGCTGCTGACACTTAACACTGACTTTCACATTTTAACAGACTACAAAATAAAATATCCAAATTGTGCAAATGCAGAAAATGAAGCAAAAAGTCAGAGTGATTCATTTTTATTTCCTAAAACAAGAAAACATGCAATTAATACCTGTGTGGACCACAATAAGCACTCCACACACAAATGAAGTAGAAAGAACTAAAAAGTATTTTCTCCTCTTTCTTAGACACAAAATTACACGTGTGTGTGTGTACATGTGTATATGTGTCTCTGTGTATTAGTTCATTTTCACCCTGCTGATAAAGACATACCTAAGACCTGGAAGAAAAAGAGATCTAATTGGACTTACAGTTCCACATGGCTGAGGAGGCCTCGGAATCATGGCAGCAGGCAAAAGGCACTTCTTAGGTGGTGGCAGCAAGAGAAAATGAGGAAGAAGCAAAAGCAGAAACCCCTGATAAACCCATCAGATCTTGTGAGACTTATTCATTATCATGAGAACAGCACAGGAAAGACCAGTCCCCATGATTCAATTACCTCACCCTGGGTCCTTCCCACAACACATGGGAATTCTGGGAAATGCAATTCAAGTTGAGATTTGAGATTTGGGTGGGGACACAGCCAAACCATATCACTATGAGAGAGAGAGAGAAGAGACAGAGAGAGAGAGAGAGAGAGAGAGAGAGAGAGAGAGAGATAATATAGAACTTGCATTTATCAAGCACTTATCACGTAGGAGGCGATGCTGGAAGTGATGAGTTTAGCAAAGTTAACTTGATTCATTCCGTTCAACCCAAGGTAGTGGATACTCATTATTTCTTCCATTTGATGAGGAATCTGAGGTTACAAAAAATAAAAAAGCTCACCTACATCCCTACAGGTAGTCAGCACAGAGCCAAGACTAGACTCAAGCAGGCTAGTTCCAGAGAGTCTTCTGGTCACCCTATGCTATCCTGCCTTCAGAGGGAAGGGACAAGTAAGAAGAACAAAAGAAGATGTGGAGACGACAGCAGGGGCGGCCAAGCTTTCTGTGAAGAAGCAGAGAGTAGAATTTTAGGCTTTATGGGCCATATAGTCTCCATCCCAACTACTCCATTCTGCTGGCATAGTGCAAAAGTAGCCACAGATAGCTTATAAACGAAGGTGTGTAGGGCTGTGTTTCAATAAAACTTTACTTCAGATCTCTCTGGAACTTCAATAAAAGTTTTAAAAATTTAGTTATGAACACTGAAATTTGACTTTCATACAATTTTTACATGTAATAAAACATTATTCTTTTGTTTTTTTCCCCCAAACAATTACAAACGTAAAAACCATTCTTAGCTCTCAGGCTGTACAAAAAACATGACAGGCCAGATCTGACCCTCAAACCACAGTTTGTAGACCCTTCATATTAGAGACAGTTTGATGCAGGGGAAATTGTTTCACCTTTAGTGTGAGACAGGCCTGGATTTCAGCCCGTGCTCTGCCCCTGTGAAAGCTCTGAAGCTCTGGGCAAGTTCTTCCACAGCTCTACACCTCAATTCCCACATCTGTAAAATAGGGATAACACCCACTTCATCAATGTGTTTTGAGGATTAAATGAAACTAGATGTATATTAGGCCAAGCATTGTACTGGATACAGGATAGACAATTTATTTAGGAGTCCATTTACTTGATAAATCACTCGCTGAGTCCTATTCTGTGCTAGGAACTATTTTAGGATGAAGACACAGCTGTGAAAAAAAAAGCTGATACAACTTTGTGCCCTCATGGAGCTGACATTCTAGTTTTAAGATTCTTTTTTTTTCCTTCTTTCTTTCTTTTTTTTTGACACGGAGTTTTGCTCTTTTGCCCAGGCTGGAGTGCAATGGCACAGTCTCAGCTCATCGCAACCTCTGCCTTCCAGGTTCAAACAATTCTCCTGCCTCAGTCTCCTGAGTAGCTGGGATTACAGGCATGCACCACCACGCCCGGCTAATTTTGTATTTTTAATAGAGACAGGGCTTCTCCATGTTGGTCAGGCTGGTCTCGAACTCCTGACCTCATGATCCACCTGCCTCAGCCTCCCAAAGTGCTGGGATTACAGGCGTGTGCCACCATGCCTGGCCGTTCCAAGATATTTCTAAATATGAAAGCAACCCAACTTTTTATCATGATTCTTAGTCCATCCAGGCTGCTATAACAACATACGTTCAACAGAAATTAATTTCTTGGCTGGGTGCGATGGCTCATGCCTGTAATTCCAGCACTTTGGGAGGCCAAGGTGGGCAGATAACTTGGGGTCTGGAGTTTGAGACCAGCCTGGCCTACATGATGAAACCCCATTTCTACCAAAAATACAAAAATTAGCCAGGCATGGTGCCAAGCACCTGTAATCCCAGCAACTTGGGAGGCTGAACAAGGAGAATCACCTGAACCTAGCAGGGAGAGGTTGGAGCGAGCTGAGATAATGCCACTGCACTCCAACCTGGACAACAGAGTGAGATTCTGAAGAAAGAAAGAGAGAGAGAGAGAGAGAAGGAAGGAAGGAAGGAAGGAAGGAAGGAAGGAAGGAAGGAAGGAAGGAAGGAGGGAGGGAGGGAGGGAGGGAGGGAGGGAGGGAGGGAGGGAGGGAAGGGAGGGAGGAGAGAGGGAGGAAAGGAAGGGAGGGAGGGAGGGAGCGGAAGGAAAGGAAAGAAAAAAGAGAAAGACATAGAAAGGAAAGAAACTGATTTCTGACAGTTCTAGAGGCTGGGAAGTCCAAGATCCCGGCACCAGTAGATTTGGTTTCTAACGAGGGCTCCATCTCTACTTCCTATATGTGCCTTCTTGCTGTGTCCTCACATGGTAGAAGGCAGCAAGCAAGTTCCCATGCACCCGTTTTATAAGGCACTGATCCTATTCATGAAGGCTGGATCCTCATGACCTAATCACTTCCCAAAGGTCCCACTGCTTAATACTATCACCTTGGGAAATAGGTTTCAATGTATGAATTTGTGAACATGGGGATTATCAACAAACACTGCAACCATACCACATGTATAGACCCTGCCCGTTGAAGAATGAGTCAAGAAATTGGGTGGGTGTTCTGTTGTTGATCAACTCTTGCCTATTACCCCTCTGCAGTGCTGCAAGAGGAATCTCATATACGTGATGCAAGTGATTTGTGCTTTCAGCTGAGAGTAGCACTGTATCCATTCCAAAGCTCCAGTTAGCCTCGGTCCCTGATGATCTGCAGGAATTCCTACTTCTCTCTTTAAAAAGAAGGAACATGATATGCTACTTCCAAGATTAGGATTTTTATTTTTTAAAAGAGGGAATAATTTAAGTGGGGCGCAGGGGAAGACAACGGAAAAGGCTGACATCTCCTGAGCATGGCTCAAGAAGGCATAATTCTTCCACACATATAAGAATAAAACTTCTTAACTCATCTCCCAACACACTGATGCAGTGGCCCAAAATAGTCTTTCAGGCCAGTCACCAGGAGAAATGTTGCCTTGTGGGTTATAACTCACCTTCTCCCAAGTAGGTCCCTGGGGCCCTCTGTAGTGATGAGCAAATTAATGCCAAATGTCACTTCGTAATGACCAAGACCCAAGAAGTGATCGCTGCTGCACTATTCACAGATACACTTAGGGCAGGTGGCCAGAAACAAACCATCCAGAGATAAATGAACAGTTTGCGCTCCACAGCAAAGAAAAAAAAAAAAAAAAAAAAAAAAAGGTTTCACAGCCAAACACATATTTCTCTGTTGCATTAAGGCAAAGTCGTGAGATGGCAAGCAGGCTGTATTTTTAAAGGATGAAATACAGCGAGGCTGCTTCCACACTGTCCAGCCTGAAAAGCACACTGGTGAATCCATCCCAAGGCAGAGACTTCTAGAGCCTGAGAGTTGGCTTCATTGGAGGTAGGTGCGCTGGGGAAAGCTGATATCCTTTTACTCCAGGTAAGTGGCAAATAAATCTCTGGGAACTTCTGACTCTGGCATTCTTCTCATCAGTAACGACAAAGCTAAAAGTTACGATCTACGTTTGAGTGGAACAAAATGGACTGGTGGCACTTCCTTCTTTTCTTTCTCTCTTTCTCTCTGTTGACAGCCCCATCACAACATCTCTGCAAACCTATGACAACCTCATGGTAAGTAACAAAATCAACTGCAGCCAACAAGGGTTGATTAAGAGGCATTTCATCACTGCATGGTCTTAATGAGCATTTGTTGTTCTTACCTGTCCTGTACTTATATCCCCTTCTCCCCATTCACCTTTGGGCAATCCCTCTTCTCTGTACACTTCGGGGGAGCCTGACCCCACTCCTGAATTAAGGGGTGAGCACATGGCCCTGGATGGACCAATTGGAGATGGCCACATGACTCAGGTCTGTCCAATCTGCATGAAGCCTCACGCACTGATGGGAACTTTGGGGAAAGAGAATCACTGTTGTCCTGGGCTTGCTGAGAGGATCGGGCGTTTTTAATTTTTTCAGAGGAAGTCTCGCTCTGTCGCCCAGGCTGGAGTGCAGAGGTGCGATCTTGGCTCAATGCAACCTCCACCTTCTGGGTTCAAGTGATTCTCCTGCCTCAGCCTCTCGAGTAGCTGAGATTACAGGTGCGCACCATGTTTCCCCCAACTGCTGGCTTGCTACAGTGTGGAATGGAAGATGGATGCCCAAGAAGACCAATGTGAGGAAAGCAGAGCCAAGGGATGGAGACAGAGCATGGCCCGAAGATATAAGGCAAGCCCATGAGAGTTGAGCAGGGCTAAAAACTGTTTTGTCTCTCCTTGTTGTTTGATAGTGTTTCAAAGCCCTCAGGGAATGCTGCAAATAGCTTCTCAGGCTACAATAATTTCAGCTCCTACTTTTATGATCAGCAGAATAAGGGCATCTAAGAATGACTTCTTCTCAGGCTGTCACCTCCCCACAGCCCAGATGGGACTATATTTAAAGACCCAAGTCTTAGCAGTTCAGGGGCTATCTGTCATCACAGACCCTCTGTGGGACCTTGGGTAGGGGAGGTCTGCAAGCCTAAATATCCCCTCCTCCTGAGTTCCTGTCCTGTCCCCTTTGCCTGGCCTTCTCTGACTGTTCTCATTGCATTATACTTCATGGAAAGGGGCACATGTGCCTTATATGCTGGATGGTAAGCTGGGGACAGAGGCCTGTCATCTCTTGTGTCCAAAGGAAGTCAACTGAATGGCTGCATCTGCCCCCATTATCTTCTCTGAATCCTCAGCATAAGGACTAGGGTTTGCCATATAGCTGGTTCTGAATAAAATTTACTGAATAAATAAATTAATAAAGAGATCTCTCCAAACAGACTGAAAGTCCCTTGAGAGCAAATGTAGACTTGTGTAACTCTGATCTTCTAACAGGAAGATCAGAATAGCAGAATACTTTGTATCTACCAGAGATACTCTGTATCTAACAGAATGTTCTGTATCTAACAGAGATACACTGTATCTAACAGAGACCAAAATATATTTGTTGAATGAAGACAGATGCCCCATTAGCAGTAAAAAGTAATTTTAAATCCACTTACAACCAACTGGTACTATTTGTAATTCACCCTGGGAAGGAGGATGTATATATTTCCTATTTCTTGCTTTCTTTTTTCTTTTTCTTTCTTTTTTTTTTTTTTTCCTGAGACGGAGTTTTGCTCTTGTTGCCTAGGATGGAGCACAATGGCGCGATCTCGGCTCACTGCAACCTCCACCTACAGAGTTCAAGCGATTCTTTCTCACTTTCTTAAAGCCCTACTCAGATATAATGAGGCCTTGGCCTGTACTATGTCTTCCAATTTGCATTATTGATCTAAAGTATAACTTACACAGGCAATTTCTTAATGCAAGTTATCAGAATTGGTGGAGAAAAATGTGAATTACAGCCGTGATTTGAGATCCCCACATTATAAGTAAATAATAAGTAATAAGTAAATAATAAGTAAATAATGTGGGGATCTCAAATCACGGTTGTAATTCACATTTTTCTCCACCAATTATATATATGGAAAATGGGCCAACATACAACATGTTTTAGAAATTGTGGTATCGCAAGTGGGGCCTCAAGCTGAGATCTGAGATTGTCCTTCTATAGTCTCCCTTATTCCCAAACATGTAGTTGCAATCAAAGATTTTTTTTTTTCTAGAGTTAAAAGGACAAATGCTCGCAAGTATATATGCAAAAATAAATACACAATCAATCACAGATAAAATGCAAAACTTAAAAAAAATCTGTGGAAGAGAAATGAAATTTGAGTGGCTTTCTTTTTAGTCTTTTCTTACAGTTATGACACCTTTTAAAAAATATTTATTTATTTATTTATTTATTTATTTATTTATTTATTTTTACAGACAGGGTCTTGCTCTGTTGCCTAGGCTAGAGTGCAGTGGTGCAATCATAGCTCCTGGGCTCATAGCTCCTCCCACCTCAGCTTCCCAAACTGCTGTGATGACAGGCATGAGCCACAGCACTCAGCCAACATCTTTACAACAGTAAGCACTCCCTCTCCCACCTCAGCCACCAGTTGCTGGACAGAGTCTCCTGGGAGAATATTAACAAGACAGTAAGTACAGGTAGCCATTTCACACCAGCTACACCTGAAGAAGGGAAGCTGCAAAACCAGAGACGAAGATCATAACAAACGCAGTCGCTCTTGAGCAAGTCTGAAAGTGTGGATACTCTAGAAGCATAGACAGGAGAACCAGAAAGGAGCTAAATCAAACACTCCTACAGCAAAGAAGCAGGAACTTCCTAATGAAGCCATCCTCACACATAAACATTAGGAGCTGGGCTCTCCACAAGCTGCTTCTGCTGCCTTGGGTATAGGAGGAGGTTAATGGACCAGGTGCATGGGGACACAAGAGAAAAGTTGCTCAGGCAGAGCCACACATCAAAAGCAGGTCCAACACATTTCAAAAGGAGAAGACGATGTCACTTTTTTCAATATGACATGGATGCACTGAGAAGGGATGGTGGTGCCATAAAAGGATGGCCACCACCTTTGTCGTGCATTCTGACTTCTAAGGAATGATTCAGACCTACAAGCCTCACTTCAAATTCTAGGCAGTTGTCCTAACTTGTCTTATCCTTATTTTCTCTTCCTGAAAAACCAAGACAATCCCACTCACAGCATAGGAATAAGGAGAGAACAAATACGTGGGGATCTGTGTAGAGCACCTAAGACAGCATCAGTATCCAGTAGACATAAATGGTAGCTATTGTATGGTAATATGATGCTATAATATGATGGTAGCTACTCTCATCATCAACATCATCTTAATCAGCAAGATGGCTTAGGGTCAAGGTGGACTTATAACCCACCAGCTGAAGGTTAACTATCCTACCATTAACATATCATGAATTCCTATTTAAACAGAGCCATATATGCCCAGAAGTAAAGAACTATTTCTCCACAATCCACACCTTACTCAAGGTCTCCAGGAATTTGCATTAAAGATTTCTTATCTCTTGGCAATTATTTGTAGACCACTGTAATTTTCATGACCAGGTACCATTTCTGTAATGTCCTTGAGAGGTGTATGCATTGAAAAGGGAAAAGAAAAAGAAAAGCAACAGAGTTATATGGTCCATCATAAAGTTTCAACTGAGTTTCATTTCTTAATTACATCTCCTTATAAACAAACAGTACAATATCATCAAAGTAAGACCCCACATTGACTGATCCCCAAGGCTCTGTGGTGTGTGAGGTATGTTACGAAAGACCAGGCCCAAGTCTAATGTAGCCCACATGCTGTAAACATGAAAAAGTCAAAAGAGAACTGTCCTTGTGCTATTCCTCTGAGTGGACAATTGTTTAATAGCGTGGCACAAGAAGAATAATGGCTCTGTCCAGTGGTCCATCAGTCTTCAGGTGTGACCCAAACAGAACACAACTCTCCATACAAAAGCAGATGATATGTCCCTCGCATTGCCCAGCTTCCTGTGCCAAGATCTCAGTGAATTATTCAGGACTGGCCCTGCATTTATATAAAGCAGGAGGCTGGGTAATGTACAATGGAGTTGGGATGGGGGACCAGGGGGAGATGGCAAGTCTCAGAAGAAACTGCTCAACAAATGCTGGTTAAAGTTTGTTTTTTTGTTGTTGCTTTTTTTGGTTTTGTTTTGTTTGGAGACAGAGTCTTGCTCTGTCGCCCAGGCTGGAGTGAAGTGGTGGGATCTTGGCTCGCTACAACGTCTGCCTCCTGGGTTCAAGCAATTCTCCGGCCTCAGTCCCCCAAGTAACTGGGATTACAGGCGTGCACCACCATGCCCAGCTAATTTTTATATTTTTAGTACAGATGGGGTTTCGCCCTGTTGCTCAGGCTATTCTCGAACTCCTGCCTCAAGTGATCCACCTGCCTCAGCCTCCCAAAGTGCTGGGATTATAGATGTGAGCCACTGTGACCAGCCTTTAAAGTTTGATTGATTGATTGATAGATAGATACATACATACATACATACATACATACATATATACATATAAAATTAGGTAAGAGGATGCTGAGAATCACTTATAAATAACAATGAGATCAGAAACAAAGACACCACGAATCCCAGCATAGATAGTGTGGAAATTCATGAGGCCCTAGGAAAAATTTCAATAGAATCAGCCAAACAAGGAAGCCCAAACTAGATCAGAATGGAGAGCTATGACCTTAGTCACAATATGGTACTTCTCTGCTTAGAGAAGCCAGAAGGATTTATCAGAACCCACTGTAGATCAACAGTGGCTATAAACATTTATGATTAACTGCAGTTGGTTTCCTTATAATAGGAATGTTCCCTAGTGGTCCTTCTTCTTGTCTTCATAAAGGTGAAGAACTCCATTAAGTACTGTAGACAAGATATTAGTATCCAGGGTGGGCAGGCAATGTAAATTTGTCCCCACCCTTAGAAAACATGGGATTTTGCCTTGATGGATACTCATTTTTCTCTGAGCTATACATTCTACAAAGATCCAGCTCATCAAAGATGTTCTCATCCTGAATCCAAGGTGAATCTCATCTTGAATCCAAGGCCAAGGGTGAGCTATTGACAAGACAAAACGGGGGGAAGCCACAGTTTTGTCAATAGGACATTGGATATACTTTCCACGTGTCCCCAAATGATTGACAGAGAGTTCCTGTTTCCTAATGACCATCGATTATGTATTAACAACATCGCCAGCTTATTTTTGAAGGCATTACCTGCCAAGTGGACTTCTAATAAATACTTTTTTAAAATACATATTGTGGTCATTTCAGTCATCAAGGAAATAAAGCGCAATTTGGATAGAAAGAAGTCACACTTCATCAATGAGTCCCAGAGTAGAATGAGGAATTTGAGGTTCAAAACATAGATGATAGCAAATCTCTTCCGGGGCTGTAGCATCAAGGAGACACAGGTATAAAAACATAAGTAATCACTTGTGATGATAATTTATATGAATTGCACATGATATATGTCCTACAGTACCTGAAATGAATATAGACATGGCAACAGACAGCAATCACTATGAACATTACACCTGTATCACTTCCCTTTTAATTTTTTTTTTTTAATTTGTATTGTTAGAGACAGGACATTGGAGTGCAGTGAAGCAATCATAACTCAGTGTAACCTGGAACTACTGGACCCAAACAATCCTCCTCCAGCCTCCCAAGTAGCTGGGACTACAGGCGCATGCCACCACACCTGGTTAATTTTTATTTATTATGTATTTTTTGTAGAGATGAGGTCCTGTTATGTTGCATAGGCTGATAAAATAGTTTCAATGTTAAAAAAAATATTAAAAATCAGTGGTAAATGCACCACAGTGGGAACAATACAGAGTACTAAAGTGTCCTAAGAAACCTTCCCATTTTAATTAGGTTGCTAGTAAAATTAAATTCTCCACATTTATGATATTTGTCAACTCACCAGAATGCTGAACTTGCAATCTGCAATGCTACGCATGGAGTCATGCAGCTTAATACTCACTTGTTCATATGCATGTTATCTACCATGGCCTAGCCCTTTCTGGAAGCTAAAAAAAAAAAAAGGTCAACTGTCTCCATGGAATTTAAGGTATTAAGAACCTCGGCCGGGTGAGATGGCTCACGTCTGTAATCCCAGCACTTTGGGAGGCTGAGGTGGGTGGATCACTTGAGGTCCGGAGTTTGAGACCAGCCTGACCAACATGGTGAAACCCCATCTCTACTAAAAATACAAAAGTAGCCAGGCGTGGTGGCACATGCCTGTCATCCTAGCTACTCGGGAGGCTGAGGCAGGAGAATTGCTTGAAGCTGGGAGGTGAAGGTTGCAGTGAGCTGAGATCGCGCTATTGCACTCCAGCCTGGGCAACAAGAGTGAAACTCCATCTCAAAAAAAAAAAGTACCTCAAATTAGGAACACTGGTATATTTTGCAAATACATTAATTGTCTTGAAACAAATGACCAAAATCAGTTGGTCTCCTTATAAGTAAATAGAAAATAACATAAAATTGGTAAGCCTGCAGTTAATGAAGCAACCTATTAATGAAGCTTTTGTATGAAACCTAAACTTCTCTTTTGTCACTATTTGCCAAGAAAATAATCCTAGAAGAAAAGGGCAAGTTCACTATTATTAAAAAAACAAAAACCAAACAGTGGCCGGGCGCGGGGGCTCAAGCCTGTAATCCCAGCACTTTGGGAGGCCGAGAGGGGTGGATCATGAGGTCAGGAGATCGAGACCATCGTGGCTAACATGGTGAAACCCCGTCTCCACTAAAAAATGCAAAAAACTAGCCGGGCGAGGTGGCGGGCGCCTGTAGTGCCAGCTACTCGGGAGGCTGAGGCAGAAGAATGGCATAAACCCAGGAGGCGGAGCTTGCAGCGAGTTGAGATCCGGCCACTGCACTCCAGCCTGGGTGACAGCGCGAGACTCCGTCTCAAAAAAAAAAAAGCAAACAAAAAACAGTGACCCCCCCCCCCCCAGTTAATCAGTCTAGAACCGATATAACTCAATCGTAAGCTTTGGAAGTGTTTAGTATTTTATTCTAATAATCAATTAAATAATGACTTCTTACAACACTGTTAGATAAATCTTATGGACATCTCGCTTCCCCTACATAACCAATTTCCTATTAAAAAACTAAAACTAAAAACTCACCAATTCCTAGAGTTCAAATTCCTAAACCAGGCATTTAAAGCCTGCCTCATGCTGATCAAAACTCACTGTCCGGTTTTCCTACACATCCCATAGAACAGAATATCCATGAGAAAAGGTTTTCACTGAATTCACTACTTCATCACCAATCCCAGCTTCATCCCAGCTACTCTGGGGGCTTTCAGTGCAGTCCAGCAACACTCGGGGCCACATTTTCTTGACTGGTTGAATGAGTGTCTAAACACAGTATTACCCTTAGACCTAGGGAAGACAGACCCCTGTCCTACACCCTGACCTTTATTTATTTATTTATTTATTTATTTATTTATTTATTTTTAATTTTTTTGAGACAGGGTCTCACTCTGTCACCCAGGCTGGAGTGCAGTGGCGCTATCTGGGCTCACTGCAACCTCCGCCTCCCAGGTTCAAGGACTCTCCTGCTTCAGCCTCCCGAGTAGGTGGGACTACAGGCACATGCCACCATACCCAGCTAATTTTTGTGTTTTTTTTAGTAGAGACAGGGTTTTGTCATGTTAGTCAGGCTGGTCTCAAACTCCTGACCTCAAGTGATCCACCCGCCTCAGCCTCCCAAAATGCTGGGATTACAGGCGTGAACCACCGCACCCGGCCTGACCCTGCCCTTTAGAAAGTACCACATATCAAACACCCATCAAATAAATGTATTAGAAAACATATGGGTGTTTCCGACCCTTGAGATCTGTGGCTGAGCATTAGCAGGGTGTGATGAGTGACCCTGGCATCCATTCTCATGACAAACGGTTCAGGCCCCAGAAAATGGCTGCTCCATATCCCTCACTCTGACTTGTATCTGAAGGCCCTGATGGTTAGTGACGTAACGTTCCCCATCTCAGAAACACTAAAGGTTTCTGGGTGCCAGAAGGCTTTGCGTCTGGTAAGCTTTCAGATACCAGAAAAGATAAACTAATTGAACTTGTCAAATCCTTTCTCTCAACTGGCCTAAATCTGATAGATTCTTGTATAATAAGGTATTGTGTCCCGGCAGTACAGGGTAGCCACTATTTTATTTTTCAGTTCATAATGTAAGAGATACTTACTAATTGGCAGGAATTCACAACAGGTACAAGTGTCAGCTAATATCAAAACATTAAAATCTTACACTTCTACATGTGCAGGACTAGAATGAACATGCGAAAAGCATGATACCAATCTGCTTTTTTAGCCACCATGTAAACATTGTATGCTAAAATTTCAAGTTGTTTCATTTTACTTAAAAAATGTGAATGCAATATGATTTAAACGTTCAAAAAAAACTTCAAACATCAATAATTTTACTTATAGCTTCACATATTTGATTAAAACCAAATATTTATGAATCAATAAAAAATTTCATACTTTCATTATTACTTGCAATTTATATTTAAATTTTAATCAATAACTTTTTTTTTTTTTTTTTTTTTTTTGAGAAGGAGTCTCACTCTGTTTCCCAAGCTGGAGTGCAGTGGTATGATCTCGGCTCACTGCAACCTCCGCCGCCTTGATTCAAGTGATTCTCCTGCCTCAGCCTCCCCAGTAGCTGGGATCATGGGATCGCACGTGCGCCACCACACCCAGCTAATTTTTGTATGTTTGGTAGAGACGGGGTGTCACTATGTTGCCCAGCTAGTCTCAAACTCCTGACTTCAAGTGATCCGCCTGCCTCAGCCTTCCAAAGTGGCTGAGATAACCACTTTTTTTTTTTTTTTTTCCCAGATACAGTCTTATTTTGTCACCCAGCCTGGAGTGCGGTGGTGCAATCTTGGCTCACTGCAACCTCCACCTCCCAAGTTCAAGCGATTCTCCTGCCTCAGCCTCCCAAGTAGGTGGGATTACAGGCGCCCACCACCACGCCCAGCTAATTTTTTTGTATTTTTAGTAGAGACGGGGTTTCACCATGTTGGCCAGGCTGGTCTTGAACTCCTGGCCTCCAGTGATCTGCCCGCCTCGGCCTCCCAGAGTGCTGGGATTACAGGCGTGAGCCTGTAATGTAAATGAGCCTTACACTTTTGTGAATTTATCTAGCTTCGAACTTTCAGGCTGCTGACCTTTGGATGGGGTTTTTGTGGGAACTTGTTTGTTAGTGATGTTGTCGTTTTCTGTTTCTCTTTTAACAGTCAGGTCCCTCTTCCTCGTAACATTGCTGTAGTTTGCTGGGGGTCTACTCCAGACCCTATTCACCTGGGTCCCTCCCACACTGGGAGGTGTCACCTGTGGAGGCTGCAGCACAGCAAGAATAGCTGCCTGCTCCTTCCTCTGGGAGTCTCTGTCCCCAAGGGGCACCGAGCTGATGCCAGCGGAAACGCTCCTGTGTAAGTTCTCTGGCAACCCCTGCTGGGGGCTCTCACCCAGTCAGGAGGCACGGGATCTAGGATCCATTTAACGAAGCACTTAGTTTACATTTCTGTAAACTGCGTAGGATTTTATCCTACGCAGTTTAGATCATCATAAAATAACTCAATTGTTAAATATTTTACATTTTTTAAAAGTCTATAAATAATACAAGCATAAACATCACTGTACATAAATTTGCGGGTATATCTTTAAATATCCCTTTATAACAGTTTTCTAGATATGAAATTCCTAGGTAAAAAAAAAAACAAACATTTAGAAAACTTTTGATAGAGATCCCCAAATTATATCTCAGAACTCTGAAAATCAATTGTTCTTCCCACCCACAGTATATTAGAATGCCCACTTCTATGCTTCTCAACCTGGTGTATTAATAGTTTAAACCTAAGTTAGTTTTACATTTATAAAAATGGGGTCAAGCATGGTGGCTCATGCCTGTAATCCCAGCACTTTGGGAACCAAGGTGGGTGGATCACTTGAGCCCAGGAGTTCAAAACCAGGCTGGCCAACATGGTGAAACTCCATCTCTACAAAAATTAGCTGCGCATAGTGGCATGTGCCTGTAGTCCCAGCTACTCAGGAGACTGAGGCAGAAGAATCGCTTGAACCCGGGAGGCAGAGGTTGCAGTCAGCTGAGATTGTGCCACTGCACTCCAGCCTGGGTGACAGAGCAAGACTCTATCTCAAAAATAAATAAATAAAAATAAAATGGAATACAATCTGTCTTCTAAATTGTTTCTTCTCTGCTAATAACTTTAAACATTTTCCAAATATTCATTGGTCTTCTGTATCACTTTTTAGAGTTTTGCCAATTGTTCCATTATTTGTTTGTTTTATTTGAGCTTGTTGATTTGAAAGAGCTGTTTACTTCTTCAGCAGATGAACTATCTGAACAGACAGTTTTTCAAAACTCTATTTCTAACTCAAACACATACTTACAGAACTAATTCAAAACTGTGCTTCCTTTATTAATGTGGTGCTAAATTACTTTATGAGTTCTTAAAGATTCTTATTTTTGGCACGTCTGAGGTAAGGAATGAGAAGTTCTCTGTTTCCATATGTGAGCGCTAGTAACACTGTTTGCAGGCCAAACACATGTTTAAAGCAGGCAGGGAAGTGAACTCTGTAAAGTGGAGATTTGTGGAGTGTGATAATGAGGCAAGTCGTTATGTTCTAACTGGTCTTAACTGTTCCATAAATGTTTCTTTTACCCTGTAAACTTTAAGGTCAAGATAATATGAGGAGCACTTAAAGTAAAGAAAAGCCATGTGGGCCTTGGCTAGGGAATATGCCTTTTTTTTTTTTTTTTTCGGAGCGGGGAATCTGGAATACTCTTTAACTGTCGAATGAACACATAAAAGTACATTTTCTTCCCTATCATATTTGCCAAACTCAGAATGAAAACAACTGGGCTAGATCATTCACCTTCTAGGCAGTTCCTAGGAATTCCATGGAACTGTCAAGGCCTCCAAAAGGGTTTGTTTTGCTTTTCAAAGCAGAGTCCTGGCAAACACACCATAAACTTAGAACAGACTACCCCTCATAGCATCCGAGTGGTAATCTAGTTTTCCAAAGGACAAGATCATCTCTGAAGGCATTTTAGTTTTCACACCATAGCAATATGTTAATACCGAAAAAGAACATGTTGGCGTTAAATCTTCCAGTGAAACTACATTCAGTTTTTATAGCCTATTTTTAAACCCCTTGTTAGTCCCACCAAACGGAGAGCAAACAATACATGGTAGAATTTGCTAGTATGTTAAATAAACAGTGGAATTTTTTCGTGATTAATGCTACAATATGACTGTTTTGTTTTTGTATAAGTGGCTAATATAATTTTTTAAACTTCCTTCAAACATCATTAGGAAATGTGAAATCAATGGAGCCATGCCTGTGAAATAAAATATTTTTAGTTATAGGGACAATATTTTAATAAATGAGCAGCTCAGAAGTCATAATTGTCAAACAATTAACAGTTTTCCCTACATCATACTTATATACAGTATGAGCTGGATTTAAATACAGTTGTTTTTCTAGGAAACAAAGTTTGTGAGATTTTTATATATATATATATATATATATATATATATATAGTCTCTGACGTTTTTTAGGAGAATTAAAAAATATTGGAAACATATTCAGTTCCTGTTTCTAGAAAGCAAAGAAAATCCTGTGCAAGACAGTGGCTATTTGTCCCAGGTCACACAAATGAGAGAGTATCAGAATCTAATTCTTAGAAGGCCAAGAGTTTTGAAAGTCATCAAATCACTTTTCCATTCAAAGCAGCAGAGCATGAGTGATAACTGTTTCAAATCTTCCAAAAGAATAAAGAATCTGTGATCTAATTTTTTTTAAAGCCTCCCAGTGCAGAAGGAATGGAGATGGAAAAAACCGCTGTGGTAGACATCAGATTCCATTCCTTGGTTTTAATTGTGTGGTTGCAGTGGGGAATGAGGAGAGTAAACAGCAGTGCCTCCCACGGAGCTCCCTGCAGGTTCTCCTTGTAGGACTGAGATTTGGCTGGTGATTTATACTGTTTGAGACATACCCAAAGAGTCTTGTGTCACTCAATCCCCAGCTCCATCCCTGGCTCGGAGGAGCCTGCGCCGCCTCATGGGAGCCTGTAACTGTCAAATGGCATTCCCCGAATCCATCAATACTCTCTGCTGCCAAATAAACACCCTGCTGCTCTACAGGTTGCAAATATTTCAATCGTTGTGCAGATCTGCAGCAGCATCTGCACAAACTTGGAAAGAAAACTCATGCAATCTCATGGCCTTATTTACCCTTCCTACGTAAGAGAAACATACATGCCTAAACCTTCACTTTCCAAATGTTTACTAGAAGATTAGAAAAACAACAGATGACAGGCAATGTGTCAGCCTAGGAGAATCACAAAAATCCTTCTTTAAACAATCTAGTAGCCAGATGAAGACCCCAGGCCAGGAGCCTGTACGTGGTTAAGAAGTTCATGGGGCGAGCATTCCTTCTGATTGCGGAGAAATGTTAAAGACACGGCCTCAAGTCCAAAGCCTAATGTGCCATTAAGAGTGGACTGCCTTGGCCTCACCTGAAGCAAATGCATCTAGACCTGTCTGACCCTTTGAATCACAATGCAAGAGATTAGGGATTCCCTGTATAGTTGTTCAGTCTGTATACTGAACAACTGTTGGTCAACATTTACATAGACTACGAAATGATAGAGACTTCCACAGGTATGCAAACACAGACGACAGCTGTCGTGATTCTAAAGGGGGGCGTCTGAGCCAACCTACTACCATTCACCAATGTTCTGCTCTATTCTCTGTTCATGTTTCTGTTCATCAACCATTCATTCAGTCATTCAATAAGTATTCACTAAATGCAAATGAAATGTCAATCTCATCCAATCCTTCAACCACCATATTTGGCAGACACTAGTCTTCCCATTAGTTCCATTTAGCAAAGGACAAAACTGACGCCCAGAGAGGGTCATTACATCGTCTAGGAGGGTCACAACGCTGTGTTCTCCAAGTCTGAGTCCAGTACATTTCTCTCCTGGACTGAGCTGCCTGGTTTATTGGAGCAAAAATTTCCTTTCTCAACAATGAATTTAAGAGTCAAGTTCTCAAGAGAAGCTGGAAGGTAGGGTCAGAGAGATGACAGCCAGAAGTGAAGCGGTAGAGGCCAGTAGGTTTACAAACCAGTGCTGTGGGCTGACAGGGGGTGAGAATTTCCAGCTTTTGTCCCCCTCATTTAGGAGAGGCATGAAGTCACACGGTGTGGTAGACAGGCCACACAAGACTGGAAGTCTGAATTGTGCTCGTTTCATGGAGTAATTGTGTAGCCTTGAACGAGTTACTCCACTTTTTTTTTTTTTTTTGAGACGGAGTCTTGCTCTGTCGCCTAGGACGGACTACAATGGTGCAGTCTAGGCTCACTGCAACCTCTGCCTCCCAGGTTCAAGTGATTCTCCTACCTCAGCCTCCTGAGCAGCTGGGACTACAGACACGTGCCACCATACCCGGCTAATTTTTGTATTTAAATAGAGATGAGGTTTCACCACGTTGGCCAGGCTGGTCTCAAACGTCTGACCTCGTGATCCACCTACCTCGGCCTCTCAAAGTGCTGAGATTACAGGCGTGAGCCACTGTGCCTGGCCGTGAGTTACTCCTTTCTTTGAACTTTAAGTTCTTCAATAAAATGGAAATAATAAGACCTCATAAAGCTACTGGGAGGAGTACGTGGATGTATAAGAACTGGAAAAATGTCTGGCTATTGTGGATGTTCAATAAATGGTGGGTATTACTATTATTGACTGTTCTTGGGATATGTTCTACTTGGGTGTGTCTCTGGCATCTCAAGTGTACATATTTTCCTAAGCGGGCTGTGTGCGTGAAGGAAGGAGATGCCCTTCTTTTGTGCCTCGCCTTCCCCAAAGGACATCAGGAGAGTAAACATGCCCTCTATAGGGCCGAGAGAGAAAAATGTAAATTCTTTTGGATAAGTTAGCTTTTGCAGCTACCCCTCTCTTTGCTATGACTTCTGTTTCTCCTCTGCTTAAGCAACAAAGAGAGAAGTAACCGCAAATGCTAATTTATCCAGCGGAATTTACATTTCTCTTTCTCGGCAATATAGTTTTTTTAGTGTCTTCCAAGTTTTTAAATCCTTTAGGTTTGTTCACTTATATTTATTTTTCCTGCTTCTAAAAGGTTGCTGTTCTTGCCCACTGTTTTGGAAGTAAGAAAACCTAGGAGCTGTTCTGTAAGCTCATAAACATAATGTGCCAGAAACTGACTAGAAGGACAGCAGGGGGACGGGGGATCTGAGTGTGCCAAGACAGTTATACCCTTATTGGTTATGGCAAATGTTAAACGGTCTAGAAAATCAGAGGGCTTGGAAAAGACTTGTAAAAATAACAATGTGAGAACTGAGCATAAAGGCCAGGAACATGAAAGGGGAAGCCGTGGGTGGCACATGTTGGAAACTGTGCTGGAAACATCCTGAACTGCTCTTGCAAAGTGAGGCCTCTTAAGCAGTTCCTGCAGTCCTCCTCCCAGCCCTCCATACCAGGCATGCCAAGATGTGCTCCCAGCCTGTGGGCAAACAGTGGGTTTTCAAAAACCTTGACTGGGGCTGAGGAATGAGAGGTGCATATCAGAGACTACACCTAATGCTTTCCAAGAGGGCTCTTAGAAAGGGAAGTTGGCCAGATGAGGTGGTTCACACCTGTAATCCAAGCACTTTGGGAGGATGAGGCAGGCAGATAGCTTGAACTTCCGAGTTCAAGACCAGCCTGGGCAACACAGTGAAACCCCATCTCTACCAAAAAAATATAAAACATTAGCCAGGCATGGTGGCAGTGGCACACACCCGGGTGCTCGGGAGGCTGTGGTCCCAGCTACTCCAGAGGCTGAGGTGGGAGGATCACTTGAGCCTGGGAGGTAGAGGTTGCAGTGAGCTGAGATTGCTCCATTGCATTCCAGCCTGGGCCACAGAGTGAGACCCTGTCTCAAAAAAAAAAAAGAAAAAGAAAATAAAGGAGAGGGAAGTTGGACAGCTGCCCAAACAAACGTCTAAGTGATGGAACAGAAGTGGTGAACCTCTAAGTAAAAAGATAACATGGATATTTTGGGGTGGGGTGGGGTGGAGACTAATGATCAAGAGAAGAATTCAGCTGGGTGTGGTGGCTCATTCCTGTAATCCCAACACTTTGGGAGGCGGAGGTGGGAGGATTGCTTGAGCCCAGGAGTTCAAGACCAGCCCTGGCAACATAATGAGCCCCCGCTCCTCCACACTCCACCCCACACTAATCTCTACAAATAGTTAAAGAAAAAAATTAGCTGAGCTTGGTGGTGCACACCTGTAGTCCCACCTACCAGGCAGGAGGCTCGCTTGAGCCTGGGAGGTTTCGAATGCTGTGAGCCATGATCATGCCACTGCACTCTAGCTTGAGTTACAGAGCAACTCATTGTCTCAAAAAAAAAAAAAGAATTCTTCATGAAAGACATTTAAAAAGACCATCACACGGAGACCTCTCAAAAGTTGTACAAGCTAAGCCACGCTAGCAAGACCAGATTTTCTGAGTAAGCAGCTGTGAGATGAGCTTCCTGGTTGCGCTCAATTTGCACGGCAAAATGAAATGCCTGTTGAGTTGTACCAGAGGAATGCAAGGCCGGAGGTGGGCGGTGTATGCCGAAAGCACATGCAAAAGCTTGCCACCTTACATTTTTCTTTCCCAAGTCACCATGACATAGCTCCTACAATTAATCCTTGGGTTTTATTTAGTGAATTCCATTTTAGTTGAAGGTCATGCTGTTTACTCTGTTCTGGGACTCTTTGAAAGTAAACTGAAGTTTTATGTTAGTAAAGTTAAATATCTTTATGTCTAATATCCTAAATATATTTAGGATATCTTTGGAAGACTCATTTGAATTAACCATTAAACCAACACTGTTCGAACAGGTTCATGAAATCATGGCATTCATGGGTCATGAGGAGATGGTCAAAGCACAAAAGTGTGACACTTCTGCAGATACTGGACACAGTGATGACTTCCGTCATCAGTTCCGCCACTTACTAACCCAGTGATCTTGAGCAGGGTACACAACTCCTTTGCACCTCAGTTTCAGCTATAAAACAAACATCATCATAATATCTATTCACGGGGTTTCTGTAAAGGTTGAAAGTCAAAGCACATGCAAAACACTTTGTGCACGGACTGGTAAAATAAGAGTTAATATGTATTAGATATGATTATAATTATTACATTACTATTATTAATAAATTACTGGTTTCAGACATGCTAAGTATTATATGATGTGAAGAGTATTTATAACCTTAGAAGCATGACCTTAAGTAAATTATTTAATTCATCTGAACCCCAATCCCCTCCTTCAGTGATATAGAGAGAATATCAAAAATCTTGCAAAAATTAAAAGACACAAGAAAGTAGACGCCAAATTCATCTTTCCTCTCTTTCAAATCAGAGCTGGAAAATTTGAACAATTATTCCGATCTAAACAGAGGGTATGGTCCGACATTTATAAAGGGCCTACATAAATAGATGATATTACTGCCGCTGTTTGCGTTTCTATCAGCCCCTATGCTGACTAATCAATAATGAATGTTGTTTAAACAAATGGTGTAATTTTCCAATCTGTGTTGTTCTAAACCGACCTTTACTCCTTATTGCCATTTGTAATGCATGCATAATTCAATGATGAAGCCGAGGGAGAAGTAAGGATGTTGGTCTAAGTGGCCCTTTTTGGGTTGTTTTTTGATGATTCGCTATAATCCTATAAATAATCCAAAGCTTGTCATTGTAAATATGTATTGTGTTATCTAGAGGTATATTCAGTGGCTAAAATAAAAAAAGCTCGTCTGCCTCTCCTGGAAATCCCAAGGCATCATGAATCGCTGGTAAGATGTATTCTAGAACGTGAGAGCCCTTAAGTAGAAGGAAAAATAAAGGCCATTGTCAACACAAATGCTAAAAGAAATGCCTAAAGGGAATAGTCATTTGCCATCTGGGAAAAGTGGTTGCTAGTGTACTTGTTTGGAAGGCAAGAAGGATGATTCAAAAGGGATTTTTGTTCAGGCGGTGGAGAAGTGTGTGTGTCTGTATGTCGATACATACCCACATAGTTTTTAATAAATTATAAATCCAGATGTTTACAGAGTTAACTTGTCAATTTTAACTCATTTCTGTTACTTGTTTTTTTTTTTTTTTTTTTTTTTGGCAATTTATTTATTTATTTATTTTATTTATTATTTTTTTTAAATTTATTTATTATTATTATACTTTAAGTTGTAGGGTACATGTGCATAACGTGCAGGTTTGTTACATATGTATACTTGTGCCATGTTGCTGTGCTGCACCCATCAACTCGTCATTTACATCAGGTATAACTCCCAATGCAATCCCTCCCCCCTCCCACCTCCCCATGATAGGCCCCGGTGTGTGATGTTCCCCTTCCTGAGTCCGAGTGATCTCATTGTTCAGTTCCCACCTATGAGTGAGAACATGCGGTGTTTGGTTTTCTGTTCTTGTGATAGTTTGCTAAGAATGATGGATTCCAGCTGCATCCAAGTCCCTACAAAGGACTCAAACTCATCCTTTTTTATGGCTGCATAGTATTCCATAGTGTATATGTGCCACATTTTCTTAATCCAATCTGTCACTGATGGACATTTGGGTTGATTCCAAGTCTTTGCTATTGTGAATAGTGCTGCAATAAACATACGTGTGCATGTGTCTTTATAGCAGCATAATTTATAATCCTTTGGGTATATACCCAGTAATGGGATGGCTGGGTCATACGGTACATCTAGTTCTAGATCCTTGAGGAATCGCCATACTGTTTTCCATAATGGTTGAACTAGTTTACAATCCCACCAACAGTGTAAAAGTGTTCCTATTTCTCCACATCCTCTCCAGCACCTGTTGTTTCCTGACTTTTTAATGATTGCCATTCTAACTGGTGTGAGATGGTATCTCATTGTGGTTTTGATTTGCATTTCTCTGATGGCCAGTGATGATGAGCATTTTTTCATGTGTCTGTTGGCTGTATGAATGTCTTCTTTTGAGAAATGTCTGTTCATGTCCTTTGCCCACTTTTTGATGGGGTTGTTTGTTTTTTTCTTGTAAATTTGTTTGAGTTCTTTGTAGGTTCTGGATATTAGCCCTTTGTCAGATGAGTAGATTGCAAAAATTTTCTCCCATTCTGTAGGTTGCCTGTTCACTCTGATGGTAGTGTCTTTTGCTGTGCAGAAGCTCTTTAGTTTAATGAGATCCCATTTGTCAATTTTGGCTTTTGCTGCCGTTGCTTTTGGTGTTTTAGACATGAAATCTTTGCCCATGCCTATGTCCTGAATGGTACTACCTAGGTTTTCCTCTAGGATTTTTATGGTATTAGGTCTAACATTTAAGTCTCTAATCCATCTTGAATTAATTTTCGTATAAGGAGTAAGGAAAGGATCCAGTTTCAGCTTTCTACTTATGGCTAGCCAATTTTCCCAGCACCATTTATTAAATAGGGAATCCTTTCCCCATTTCTTGTTTCTCTCAGGTTTGTCAAAGATCAAATGGCTGTAGATGTGTGGTATTATTTCTGAGGACTCTGTTCTGTTCCATTGGTCTATATCTCTGTTTTGGTACCAGTACCATGCTGTTTTGGTTACTGTAGCCTTGTAGTATAGTTTGAAGTCAGGTAGCGTGATGCCTCCAGCTTTGTTCTTTTGACTTAGGATTGTCTTGGAGATGCGGGCTCTTTTTTGGTTCCATATGAACTTTAAAGCAGTTTTTTCCAATTCTGTGAAGAAACTCATTGGTAGCTTGATGGGGATGGCATTGAATCTATAAATTACCTTGGGCAGTATGGCCATTTTCACAATATTGATTCTTCCTATCCATGAGCATGGTATGTTCTTCCATTTGTTTGTGTCCTCTTTGATTTCACTGAGCAGTGGTTTGTAGTTCTCCTTGAAGAGGTCCTTTACATCCCTTGTAAGTTGGATTCCTAGGTATTTGATTCTCTTTGAAGCAATTGTGAATGGAAGTTCATTCCTGATTTGGCTCTCTGTTTGTCTGTTACTGGTGTATAAGAATGCTTGTGATTTTTGCACATTAATTTTGTATCCTGAGACTTTGCTGAAGTTGCTTATCAGCTTAAGGAGATTTTGGGCTGAGACAATGGGGTTTTCTAAATATACAATCATGTCATCTGCAAACAGGGACAATTTGACTTCTTCTTTTCCTAACTGAATACCCTTGATTTCTTTCTCTTGCCTGATTGCCCTAGCCAGAACTTCCAACACTATGTTGAATAGGAGTGGTGAGAGAGGGCATCCCTGTCTTGTGCCAGTTTTCAAAGGGAATTTTTCCAGTTTTTGCCCATTCAGTATGATATTGGCTGTGGGTTTGTCATAAATAGCTCTTATTATTTTGAGGTACGTTCCATCAATACCGAATTTATTGAGCGTTTTTAGCATGAAGGGCTGTTGAATTTTGTCAAAAGCCTTTTCTGCATCTATTGAGATAATCATGTGGTTCTTGTCTTTGGTTCTGTTTATATGCTGGATTATGTTTATTGATTTGCGAATGTTGAACCAGCCTTGCATCCCAGGGATGAAGCCCACTTGATCATGGTGGATAAGCTTTTTGATGTGTTGCTGAATCCGGTTTGCCAGTATTTTATTGAGGATTTTTGCATCGATGTTCATCAGGGATATTGGTCTAAAATTCTCTTTTTTTGTTGTGTCTCTGCCAGGCTTTGGTATCAGGATGATGTTGGCCTCATAAAATGAGTTAGGGAGGATTCCCTCTTTTTCTATTGATTGGAATAGTTTCAGAAGGAATGGTACCAACTCCTCTTTGTACCTCTGGTAGAATTCAGCTGTGAATCCATCTGGTCCTGGACTTTTTTTGGTTGGTAGGCTATTAATTGTTGCCTCAATTTCAGAGCCTGCTATTGGTCTATTCAGGGATTCAACTTCTTCCTGGTTTAGTCTTGGAAGAGTGTAAGTGTCCAGGAAATTATCCATTTCTTCTAGATTTTCCAGTTTATTTGTGTAGAGGTGTTTATAGTATTCTCTGATGGTAGTTTGTATTTCTGTGGGGTCGGTGGTGATATCCCCTTGATCATTTTTAATTGCGTGGATTTGATTCTTCTCTCTTTTCTTCTTTATTAGTCTGGCTAGTGGTCTGTCAATTTTGTTGATCTTTTCAAAAAACCAACTCCTGGATTCATTGATTTTTTGGAGGGTTTTTTGTGTCTCTATCTCCTTCAGTTCTGCTCTGATCTTAGTTATTTCTTGCCTTCTGCTAGCTTTCGAATGTGTTTGCTCTTGCTTCTCTAGTTCTTTTAATTGCGATGTTAGAGTGTCAATTTTACATCTTTCCTGCTTTCTCTTGTGGGCATTTAGTGCTATAAATTTCCCTCTACACACTGCTTTAAATGTGTCCCAGAGATTCTGGTATGTTGTATCTTTGTTCTCATTGGTTTCAAAGAACATCTTTATTTCTGCCTTCATTTCATTATGTACCCAGTAGTCATTCAGGAGCAGGTTGTTCAGTTTCCATGTAGTTGAGCGGTTTTGATTGAGTTTCTTAGTCCTGAGTTCTAGTTTGATTGCACTGTGGTCTGAGAGACAGTTTGTTATAATTTCTGTTCTTGTACATTTGCTGAGGAGTGCTTTACTTCCAATTACGTGGTCAATTTTGGAGTAAGTATGATGTGGTGCTGAGAAGAATGTATATTCTGTTGATTTGGGGTGGAGAGTTCTATAGATGTCTATTAGGTCTGCTTGCTGCAGAGATGAGTTCAATTCCTGGATATCCTTGTTAACTTTCTGTCTCGTTGATCTGTCTAATGTTGACAGTGGAGTGTTGAAGTCTCCCATTATTATTGTATGGGAGTCTAAGTCTCTTTGTAAGTCTCTAAGGACTTGCTTTATGAATCTGGGTGCTCCTGTATTGGGTGCATATATATTTAGGATAGTTAGCTCTTCCTGTTGAATTGATCCCTTTACCATTATGTAATGGCCTTCTTTGTCTCTTTTGATCTTTGATGGTTTAAAGTCTGTTTTATCAGAGACTAGTATTGCAACCCCTGCTTTTTTTTGTTCTCCATTTGCTTGGTAAATCTTCCTCCATCCCTTTATTTTGAGCCTATGTATGTCTCTGCGTGTGAGATGGGTCTCCTGAATACAGCAGACTGATGGGTCTTGACTCTTTATCCAGTTTGCCAGTCTGTGTCTTTTAATTGGAGCATTTAGTCCATTTACATTTAAGGTTAATATTGTTATGTGTGAACTTGATCCTGCCATTATGATATTAACTGGTTATTTTGCTCATTAGTTGATGCAGTTTCTTCCTAGCCTCAATGGTCTTTACATTTTGGCATGTTTTTGCAATGGCTGGTACCGGTTGTTCCTTTCCATGTTGAGTGCTTCCTTCAGGATCTCTTGTAAGGCAGGCCTAGTGGTGACAAAATCTCTAAGCATTTGCTTATCTGTAAAGGATTTTATTTCTCCTTCACTTATGAAACTTAGTTTGGCTGGATATGAAATTCTGGGTTTAAAATTCTTTTCTTTAAGAATGTTGAATATTGGCCCCCACTCTCTTCTGGCTTGTAGAGTTTCTGCTGAGAGATCTGCTGTTAGTCTGATGGGCTTCCCTTTGTGGGTAACCCGACCTTTCTCTCTGGCTGCCCTTAAGATTTTTTCCTTCATTTCAACTTTGGTGAATCTGGCAATTATGTGTCTTGGAGTTGCTCTTCTCGAGGAGTATCTTTGTGGCGTTCTCTGTATTTCCTGGATTTGAATGTTGGCCTGCCCTACTAGGTTGGGGAAGTTCTCCTGGATGATATCCTGAAGAGTGTTTTCCAACTTGGTTCCATTTTCCCCCTCACTTTCAGGCACCCCAATCAGACGTAGATTTGGTCTTTTTACATAATCCCATACTTCTTGCAGGCTTTGTTCGTTTCTTTTTCTTCTTTTTTCTTTTGGTTTCTCTTCTCGCTTCATTTCATTCATTTGATCCTCAATCGCTGATACTCTTTCTTCCAGTTGATCGAGTCGGTTACTGAAGCTTGTGCATTTGTCACGTATTTCTCGTGTCATGGTTTTCATCTCTTTCATTTCGTTTAGGACCTTCTCTGCATTAATTACTCTAGCCATCAATTCTTCCACTTTTTTTTCAAGATTTTTAGTTTCTTTGCGCTGGGTACGTAATTCCTCCTTTAGCTCTGAGAAATTTGATGGACTGAAGCCTTCTTCTCTCATCTCGTCAAAGTCATTCTCCGTCCAGCTTTGATCCGTTGCTGGCGATGAGCTGCGTTCCTTTGCCGGGGGAGATGCGCTCTTATTTTTTGAATTTCCAGCTTTTCTGCCCTGCTTTTTCCCCATCTTTGTGGTTTTATCTGCCTCTGGTCTTTGATGATGGTGATGTACTGATGGGGTTTTGGTGTAGGTGTCCTTCCTGTTTGATAGTTTTCCTTCTAACAGTCAGGACCCTCAGCTGTAGGTCTGTTGGAGATTGCTTGAGGTCCACTCCAGACCCTGTTTGCCTGGGTATCAGCAGCAGAGGCTGCAGAAGATAGAATATTTCTGAACAGCGAGTGTACCTGTCTGATTCTTGCTTTGGAAGCTTCCTCTCAGGGGTGTACTCCACCCTGTGAGGTGTGGGGTGTCAGACTGCCCCTAGTGGGGGATGTCTCCCAGTTAGGCTACTCAGGGGTCAGGGACCCGCTTGAGCAGGGAGTCTGTCCCTTCTCAGATCTCAACCTCAGTGTTGGGAGATCCACTGCTCTCTTCAAAGCTGTCAGACAGAGTCGTTTGCGTCTGTGCAGAGGTGTCTGTGTATCTTAGTTTACTGTGCCCTGTCCCCAGAGGTGGAGTCTACAGAGACAGGCAGGTTTCCTTGAGCTGCTGTGAGCTCCACCCAGTTCGAGCTTCCCAGCAGCTTTGTTTACCTACTTAAGCCTCAGCAATGGCGGGCGCCCCTCCCCCAGCCTCGCTGCTGCCTTGCCGGTAGATCACAGACTGCTGCGCTAGCAACGAGGGAGGCTCCGTGGGTGTGGGACCCTCCCGGCCAGGTGTAGGATATGATCTCCTGGTGTGCCTGTTTCCTAAAGCGCAGTATTGGGGTGGGAGTTACCCGATTTTCCAGGTGTTGTGTGTCTCAGTTCTCCTGGCTAGGAAAAGGGACTCCCTTCCCCCTTGCGCTTCCCAGGTGAGGCAATGCCTCGCCCTGCTTCAGCTCTCGCTGGTCGGGCTGCAGCAGCTGACCAGAGCACCGATCGTCCGGCACTCCCCAGTGAGATGAACCCAGTACCTCAGTTGAAAATGCAGAAATCACCGGTCTTCTGTGTCGCTGGCGCTGGGAGTTGGAGACTGGAGCTGCTCCTATTCGGCCATCTTGCTCCGCCCCCCCCTGTTACTTGTTTACACACACCTCCACCTGACAAATATATACCAAACAATATATGTGTATGCACATATACGTATATATGATTTTTTAAAAAATAAAGCATAAATCAGGAGGTGCTCAGAGCTAGCTTCTATCCATTCCAACTCGTCTGCTCTTTGTTCACTTGTACACACTCACTGTGCAATAAACCCTTTCAATATGGGAGACAAGTGCAAGATGCCCCTCTTTCCCCAAAGGGCACCTCTGTGTGCTCCCTCAGATCATAGCTGATGACATGTCAATGAAACGGTGCTTGCTCTCATCCCGGAGATCAAAATGAGGGCTTAACCTGCAATTTACTTTACAAGTCCCATGACACTTGCCACATCTTAAGACTTCATTCTAATCTTCCCGGCTGAAAAAAATAATCAAATACTCCAACAAAGATGTATTGACAACTCTTAATTAACCATGCTAATGGAGGGAAGAGATAGCATGGATAAATGAAATCCACACATAACCCAAAACCTTCCTTCCCCATTAATTTCCAACTTCTTGACTAAACCTTACTGAGATAAGTGGGTGGGGAGTAGAGAGAGGCTGACTAATCCTTCAACAATAGAATTACTTGATGTCTACATCTGTACTATGCCAATCACCTGCTGGGACAAGGGAACAAGCAAGGAAGTGGCCAAGTACACCATGTGTTCCCAAAGCATCCGGATTCAGTGGTAATGTCTTTGAATCTTGTGGGGTACAAGTAAATATATTTCAGGTAGCTTTTAGAATGAAGTTAGCTGGAATAGTTTTGCAGCAATAGAAGCTGATTTGATGTAGACCTTCAGGTTTCTTAACTATTTATTGGTGCTGCTCAGTTGGATGGAAAGGAGAGGAGGAACTGAGAGAGGCCTGGCACCTGTACAAAGTGAAACAGGTAATGCTTTGTAATGAGCAGCTGACGGCAATGAATAAGGGTTGCAGAAATGGCAAAAGAGGGCACCAAATTAACCAAAACCAAGGGAAGATGAGGAAGCCAGAGTATTCATTAAGGGACCAGATGTACTAGCATTTATGGAAGACCTTCTGTTTGCCACAGCCTATAAGAACATACTGTGATGAGGTACCATGAAATACGACCTTTGAATGGAAACTGGGTAAAAAATAAAG
Source organism: Macaca thibetana thibetana (assembly GCF_024542745.1). NCBI lineage: Eukaryota > Metazoa > Chordata > Mammalia > Primates > Cercopithecidae > Macaca > Macaca thibetana. The sequence goes on along the minus strand of NC_065597.1, from coordinate 21,278,791 downwards.
GTAGGCTTCTTCCTCCTCCTCCTGAAAACATCTCATGCAGTCACATCAGACGAGAAGAGCCAGAACTAGGCAAGTTATTCCACTCCCTGAACCTCAGCTGCCTTGGTTGCCATCTCCGCACCTGCAGGGTAAACACACCCCATAGTGGTAACATAAGCATATCCTTAGCATGATCCTGTGTGGGAGATGCACCTGAATGTGTGGTCCGAGCTGGGGAATCCAGGAGTGACCAACCCGGAGATTGGTTCCTTATCTATAACAGACATCTGAGCCCAATGCCTGTCCCACGGAACACAGGCCAAATGGGCTTGAGGTCCTGAGTCTGGAGTTAAATGAAGGTTGCCAGGTAGAGGTTGTTAGGAGGAGGGTGTTAAGTGACAGTGTGATATAAACCACATGACATTTGCAGGTGGTTATGGTTTTCCTGCCCAGCCCACCACCACCACTGGACTGTAGGGAGGTGGATATCCTGTCCAGCCTACCGCCGCTGGACCATTTCTGTATGTAACGTGGGCAGTTGTACTATCCAGCCCACCACCACTGAACTCTCTCCCCTATATGTAAGCTCCTAATAAAACCCCGAGTCTATTTGTTGGCTCTGAGTGTCTTCTTCAGCTCTTAAACCTAGTGCCTTGCCTATTGAGGTTAATAGGGGTTCAGCATGACAGCACCTCCACCTCCCCTGGCACAAAATATGTACCCAGTAAGCAGTTCTTACCATATCAATAGTTTCTATCTGTTGGGCACTGCCAATGAGCCAGGCATGTCAAATGGAAGATCTCATTTAATCTTGCCAAAAAATATATATATATATATAGTTTGTTGTTGTTCCTTCTATTATAGAGGTGGAAAAAAAAAAAAAGGCAGATGGAAGGTTAAATTATTTGCCTCAAGTTACACAGCTAGGAAGGAGCAGAGGTAAGAATCAAACCCCGGCCACCCAGCTCCAGAACCGAGCTTGTGACCCTGACATTGGTATTTCTGGAGCTCTCACTAATGTGCCAGATAGGCGCTGTGCTAAAGAAATGATCTTTGTGTGTTTTCTCATTTAATATCCACACAGCCCCACAAATTAGCAATGACTACGGTTATACACATGAGGAAGCTGTTCTTGGAGAGGGGCAGTCAGCTGCCAAGGTCACAGAGCTAGGGAGTGGGGGAGGGTTGCCCAAGGCCAGGTCTGTCCCTCCAGGTGAAGGTAATGATTAAGAACACAGGTCTGGAGTGGGTTTGAACCACTCTGTGTTCAGCTGCTCACTAGGGACCTGGCCTCAGCCCTCTGATTACTGTAGGGCTTTATTACTTTCTGAATTCTCTTTGCTATCGCACTCGCCCTTTCCTCCCATTTCCCCTTCTGGTGCCCCTTCTCCCCTGCCAGGCCCCCAGTCTCCAGCCCCCACCCCACAGCCATCTCTGCATTAAATGTCTGTGGAATGTTCACCATTCAAAAGCCACGTTCTAGTTTGCGGCTTTCAATTCTTGGAAGAAAGGGGCCATATAAATACAAAAAATCAAGTCCCAAATGTTGAAATGATCATTTTAGTCCACCTAAGTTTATACAAAAACATTTTCCATGCTCTGATCTCCCCAACTCACACTGTTGGGTAGCTCAAGCTCCAGATGAATGGCCTTCTCACCTGCACGCTGAAACCAGCCCAGGCTGCTGCCACATTAAAAACTCAGCCCAGGGGCTGGGCGCAGCGGCTCACGCCTGTAATCCTAGCACTTTAGGAGGCCAAGGCAGGCGGATCATGAGGTCAAGAGATTGAGACCATCCTGGCCAACATGGTGAAACCCCGTCTCTACTAAAAATACAAAAAAAAAAAAAAAAAAATTAGCCGGGCCTGGTGGCAGGCACCTGTAATCCCAGCTACTTGGGAGGCTGAGGCAGGAGAATCACTTGAACCCGGGAGGCAGAGGTTGCAGTGAGCCAAGATTGCAACATTGCATTGCAGCCTGAGCAAAAACAGCAAAACTCTGTCTCAAAAAAAAACACCCAGCCCAAGCTGCTCCTGAAAATGTTCCTGGCCTCAGAGTCATGTACTAAAAATTAAGGGGATTAAGGGAATTCTAGATTTACATTTAAAATAAAGGAGAAACTCACTGGAGAGGTTAATGCGGCATGCACTGGAGGTAGCTACCATCACTAAGCATTAAGATAAACAATACGAGTGGCATTCTGGACCGCACCGGGCACGGTGCAGGAGCACCTGGAGTTAGAAATGAGAGTGTGTCAGCGACCTCATGAGGCAGCACAGCTATGCATTAAGACCTGCAGCTCTGGAGGCGGACTTCCTGGGTTCACATCCACAACACCTCCACCACCACCACTCCATGAGCTTGGGAAAGACATCGAACCATTCCACGAGTTGTCATCTATAAAATGGGGCATGAGGCCAGGCACAGTGGCTCACACCTGTAATCTCAGCACTTTGGGAGGTCGAGGCAGGAGGATCACAAGGTCAGGAGATGGTCTTCCTGGCCAACATGGTGAAACTCCATCTCTACTAAAAATACAAAAAAAAATTAGTTGTGCACGGTGGCACACACCTGTAGTCCCAGCTGCTCGGGAGGCTGAGGCAGGAGAGTCGCTTGAGCCCGGGAGGCGGAGGTTGCAGTGAGCCAAGATTGTGCCACTGCACTCCAGCCTGGTGACAGAGTGAGACTCTGCCTCAAAACAAAAAAAAAAAGAAAGAAAAAAAAGGGGGGGGCGGGGGCATGAGTACTTCCTCAGAGGGTTGTCCTGAGGACTGAACGATGTCATTCAATTCACGTTAATATGGTTTGGATCTGTGTCCCCACCAAATCTCATGTCGAATTTATGTATGTATGTATGTATGTATGTATTTATTTATTTTTTTGAAACGGAGTCTCGTTCTCTCACCCAGGCTGGAGGTGCAGTGTCATGATCTCAGGTCACTGCAACCTCCATCTCCCGGATTCAAGCAATTCTCCTGCCTCAGCCTCCTGAGTAGCTGTGACTACAGGTGTGTGCCACCACAACTGGCTACATTCTTGTATTTTAGTAGACATGGGGTTTCACCGTGTTGCCCAGGGTGGTCTCAAACTACTGAGCTCAGGCAATCCTCCGGCCTCGGCCTCCCAAAGTGCTGGGATTACAGGTGTGAGCCACCACATCCAGCCTTCATGTCGAATTAAAATTCTTAATGTTGGAGGTGGGGCCTGGTAGGAGGTGACTGGATCATGGGGGCGGATTTCTCATGCACGGTGTAGCACCATCCCCTTGCTGTGTGGTGAGTCAGCTCTCATGAGATCTGGTTGTTGAAAAGTGTTTAGCACCTGCCCCCTTGCTCCCTCTCTTGCTCCTGTTCGCACCATGTGAGATGCTTTGCTTCCCCTTTGCCTTCCACCATGATTGTAAGTTTCCTGAGGCCTCCCCAGAAGCCAAGCAGATGCCAGCATCATGCTTCCTGTACAGCCTGTGGAACTATGAGCCAATTAAAGGTGTCATTTAAATAAATTACCCAGTCTCAGGTATTTCTTTAGAGCAGTGCAAGAATGGACCAATACACACATAGAGGGTGGAGCACTGTGCCCAGCCCATGCCAACGCTCCATCAATGTTAGTACTTAGCATCAGCATTATGTTGCATAGCTGGTGATTGATAAACACGTTACTCCCTGCAATAAATGCCCAAGCCTTGCGAGATATGTGCTTCAATCCCCACTTTACAGAGAGTTATGGATCACCAGGGCTCCACTTGCAGTTGGGTTCTACATAAGTGTCCTCTTTCCCCACATCTTCAGTAAGGTATGAGTCCTCCATCAATGCCTGCTTGGGTGAAGAGTATGGGTGGGTGAAAGGTAAGGGAACAAGTGGAACCCCATATCCAAGGTGGGCACAGTGTGGACCAGAAGAGCATCCCTAGGACAGTGAGGTGATCCAGGGACTGACCTGGCCCAAGGCCAGAGATGCAGGAGTGGAGAGTCAGATGGAACCATGAGCTTTTATAAGGGGCAGGGGGCAGGGGTTGGGAAACTGCAGAAGGAGCGTTTGAGCAGATGCAACAGATCCAAAGGAAATAGAGATTGCAGTTGAAATTTGGGTCCAACTGGTCCTATTAGTGGCATTCATGTGTTACCTCCCTGGTCAGCTGTACCCTCATTCAGGATTAGGACTGCATCCTTACCAATGCTGAGTCCTCTCAGATTCCCCAGTGGCACCTTTTGCACGCACGGCAAAAAAAAAAAAGGTGGGCATCAGCAATGGGAGCCATGTCCACTAGGTGCAAGTAATAGCGGGTGCATTGTTCACCAAGGACTTAAAAATATTTTAAAAACTGACCAAAGCTCAACTGCTTTTTATCATCACCATGCTTGGTGATTCCAAACAACGCCAGGGAAAACATATTCCTCCCGCTGGGGGGCGCCCACGCCCATCGCACCCCCTCTTGGCACTGCCATGATTTTCCACACTGCACTCAACAAATATTTTCTGAAGGACTGAAAAAAAAGGGGGCTGGGGAAGGGCAGAAATCCTGTTGATTTCTGAGCAGCAAACACATAAACATAACTGACATTAAGAAACACAAAATACATCTTTCAAGGAAAGACGTGCCATTCTTTCTTGTGTGAAATAACAACACCTCCCTACACAGGATTCCAACTGCACAGACTGATACTGCTATGGGCTGACTGGAAACAGGACATCTTGCATTCTTGTGGCTCCGAAAATCACTCTGGGGTCCAAGGATTTATTTCCCTCTCTCAGGAGCCAGGGACAGATAATAAATACCCCTCATCAGCTGATCAATTGCTGGCACTTCCAAGCAAGCACCCATCACTCCCCACCACACACACCGCCCCACGCCACCTAAACAAGGTTAAAAGAACAGACTCATGACTGATGGTCAGGGGGAACTGGCTTCAGAAGAGGAAGTTGAAAATATTAAGAAATCAACACGGGCATTTAAAAGCAAAGCCCTTTCCATGCCACAGAAGACGTTTTGCTATTCATCTTGTTCCCTGACTCTGCTTCACCAACTTGATGGAAGATGGTTTAACTGACATAAAAACCAGCTATACATGAATAGTGGTGATTGATGGAACCATTCTAAACATCAGCCAAAAATGGCACTAAAAGATGCCTCGGGCTTCCTGTTAACTGTTTTATGAGGGGACCAATAGGTTTCCCCTTTCTTCTTTAAAGAATAAATTAGCAGTACAAGTACTTTCAAAAACAGGGTAGTGTTATACCGAGACAGAGAAGAAAAAAAAAAAAAGGTAAGAGACCTTTTGGCATGTTAGTATATGTATGAAGGGAGTTAGGACCCGGAAAACTGGGTTATATGAGGCTTTTTTCCATATGCAACTGTTTGGTTTCAGGGTCCATGATTTAACTAGGTTTTATTTAATTCCATTTAATAACAAACTGTGCCATTAAGTAGTTCTCCTATACAAATGCAATGTTTCAATGGCAACAGAAAGAAACTCCAGGCTTTAAAAAATGCACAGATGCTCCAAATGAGCCATGATAAAGAAAGGGCTGGGGAGGGAGATGATCTGCAAAAAAGAATGAGGGAAGGCAGATTTGTAAGACGTGTGCTAAAGTGTGGAGTCTTTCCATTCAGGGAGAGTGAGACATTTGCAAAATGGCATCGTAGTATTTGAATGCTTCTTAATATGGAACGGATGAGAACAGAGGTGGCAAGAGTGTTAGAATTCCCCCTTTTTGTTCTCCTTTCTAGAATGGAGAGGACCTTTTCCTGCCTTTCTTTGCTTTTATTTTGAAGAAGGTTAATTATGACCTGGAAGTGCCGAAAGCGCCCTGGCACGTGGGTCTCAGCTATTGTTGAGGGAGAATATTGTCTGCGCCGCACTGCAAGAATGGTTCAAATTTGGAACTCCTTTCAGAAGCGTCGGGAGCGATTCCATGTCATGGCATTCTGTGGGATGACAAATCCCCACTCCATTCCCACTACTTGTCTTTGAAGACATGCACATTAGTGAGGCATAAAATTCACTTGACTTTAAAATAAAATAAGCTGGTTATTTGGCCCATCTAGAATACATTCGTATCTCAACATTTCCAATCCAAAGGCCCACTTATTCCTGTCCTCATCCTGGCTCTGAAGCCAAGCTCAAGGTGCTCTCAATTACATGGTAGATTTCTGGCCCAAGTTAATATGTATCAGGAGTTCTCAAGCGTTTGTACCTTTGACCTAGAAATTCTACTTCTGGCAAATCAATCCCATAGAAATAACCTTAAATGGGAAAAAATGCTTTAGAACCAAAGATGTTCGTGGCCATGGAAATGACAACTGAAAAGAGTCAGTAACAACCTAAAAATCCAGTTAGAAGGAGAATGATGAACTAAACCAGGGTTCCTCTCATTGGTTTAGTATGATCTGCCCATTCAAAGCACTGTTCAGGACCGTCTAGAACAATCCGGAGGCATGCTTTTAAAATGTTAAGAGAGAAAAGAAACTATTATCTATATGGGATAATTAACAATGTGTTAAAAAATATACATCTCTCTGGAATATTTGAACTGCAGTAGCAGAACTAATTTAGAGATAACAAGCAAATCCATCACGAGTACATATGCCACAATTGTAACAAAACAAAATAAAACAAAATGGCCTGGGCATTTGAAACTACTGTAAGAATATGTCCCAAAATGCTAAGAGTAGATATATCCCGGAGGATTTTCTTGCCCAATCTTTTTTTCAACTTTTGAGTATTTTCCTTTTTTAATGAATATGTTCTTATCATGTATGAGAAATAGCTAATTTTAAGAAGAAACAGAACTCCAAGGGGGAAAGAAAACACTTCTTTTTTTTGCTCCTATGAGGATTTATTGGATAAGTCCTGTACATTTCGGACCCGCCTACTTCATTCCACAGGAATTAGTAACTGCAGGTGCAGGTGTTGCTGCTGCTAGAAGGCTAAGCCCTGATAAGGCCTGGGGAGGCCCGGAGACTAACAAATGGGTTTCTTCCAGGACTTCGCTGCTGATGGATCATTGCACTTAATCCTTTCCAGAGATAGTTACTTAAAAGGACCAGGAATGGTAAATTTACCAATGCCGACGTGACTAAAAAGAGAACCATAAAAATCTTGAGGAGATGCAATGTGGCAAGACCATGGTCTTCATTAAGGCAGGGCCGGAGCTGGAATCCTATTCCAGATACTTCACAGCTTAGACCTTTTGCCAAGTCTCCCAGAGTCTCAAATTCCCCATGATCAGCAGGAGTCATAACAGATTGCAAGGAGGTTTAAATGAGGTAATACAAGAAATGTGCCATAAACGGCAATTTATCAGCATCTATGATCCCTAAGATTAAACACTGACCACTTCCTTATGTGCCATATACAGAGCTGAGCACTTCACACGTACCGCTTCATATACTCCGAGAATTATTTTATTTAACCCCCATCGGGAAGACATTATTATCATCTCCTTATCACCCACAAGGATGCTGAGGTTATGAGGTATCAAGGGACCTACCCACCATTGCACAGGCAGAAAACATGAGAGCCAAGACTGACAGCCCCAGCAGGAGGTGTTCCAGCCACCTTGGACACCTTCCACCACAGGCTGAGCCGCAGTGAATTGCTTTCAGAGGGGCAATCCACACTGGACATCAAACGGCAGAGTGGAGATTGGGTCAAGGATAGAAGCTTCATTATCCTAAGTGAATTAACGCAGGAAGAGAAAACCAACTACCGAATGTTCTCACTTGTCAGTGGAAACTGAGCACTGAATACACATGCACATAAAGAAGGGAACAATAGGCCAGGTGCAGTGGCTCACACCTGGATCCCCAGCACTTTGGGAGGCCAAGGCAGGCAGATCACTTGAGGTCAGGAGTTCGACACCAGCCCGGCCAACATGGGGAAACCCTACCTCTACTCAAACTACAAAACTTAGCCGGGCGTGGTAGTGCACGCCTGTAGTCCCAGCTACTCAGGAGGCTGATGCATGAGAATCGCTTGAACCCGGGAGGTGGAGGTTGCTGTGAGCCAAGATGGTGCCACCGCACTCCAGCCTAGGTGACAAAGTGAGACTCTGTCTCAAAAAAAGAAGGAACGATAGACACTTGGGCCTACTTGAGGGTGGAGGGTGGAGGGTAGGAGGAGGGAGAGGATTGAAAAACCACCTACTGGGTACGATGCCTCTGACCTGGGTGACAAAAGAATCTGTACGTGTAACCCCCATGACGTGTCATTCACCTATCTAACAACCCTGCATGAGTACCCTGGAAACTAAAGTTTTTTAAAATATGAAAATGAATAAAAATTAAAAGAAATCACAGATGTTTTCATATCATATCAGTTACTGCAGATATTTCAAAATATCATTTACACTCAACACTACTTTAAAAGTATAGGTGTTAGATACACTAGTACCTCGTATGATTTAATGTACTATAGAAGAAGCATGTGTATTACTACACAACAATAAAAAGTTTGATATTTGTATTTCAAAAACATAAACAAAACAAAGGAATAAGGGCTTCCAAACTTTAAAATGCAAGGGAGCATCATGGGATGACAGTGGAAAAATGGACCTGGGTGAGAGGAGGCTAGGATGGCGAGAGGGAAGGGAAGGTTTGCATGTATCTTTCCTGTTTTTGGTTTTGTTTTGAAACAGAGTCTCCCTCTGTCGCCCAGGCTGGAGTGCAGTGGCGCGATCTCAGCTCACTGCAACCTCCACCTCCTGAATTCAAGCAATTCTCACGCCTCAGCCTCCCGAGTAGCTGGAATTACAGGCGCACACCACCATACCCGGCTAATTTTGCTATTTTTAGTAGAGACGGGGTTTCACCATGTTGGCCAGGCTGGTCTCAATCTCCTGACCTCAACTGATCCGCCTGCCTCGGCCTCCCGAAGTGTTAGGATTACAGGCATGAGCCACTGCGCCCGGCTGGCTTGCATGTCTCTTATTCCTTCTGCTTCCACTCTCTCCTGTCCCGTTAGCCATGGGTTCCAGAGAGGAGAGAAGGCTTGGGAGAGCAGGGGACTCAGGAGGTCACCCTGCTGCCCTCACCTTTTTAATAACCCTCCTCAAACCCTGGTTCCACGTCTCCCTCACTCAAGGATTTATGTCTCATTTTCAATGGAATGTTACGTTTGGTCAGACCACGAAGAAAACTCCTCATTATAAACTAGGAAATGTGTGGAGAGAGAATTATTTACCCAAGGCAGCGCTCAATCAGTGTTGCCCAAATATTTATTTAGCCCACACACGGAGAAGTTGTGTTAATGTTTGCCAAAGAATGTAGCTTTATAAAGTAACTGGGTCAAAAAAGACAGCATATCATTTTACAAATAACTTTAAAATTGCTTAAGTTAACTAGCCGGGCTCTCTCAGGTTTGTCTTTTCAAGAACGCTGCAGAAACAATATCCAGAATTATGTCTCATAAAATACAGGTATTACAAAGTGGCTGTTTAGCCCATTAAAGAAAATGGAGAGTGAAATCTGAATTATTTCTACCCGAGGCAGGAGCAGACAAAGTTACCAAAATTATGTTAGGCCGACGTCGCAATTCTTCAAGTCTGCAGGGCGGCAAGGCTAACGGCTCCTGCACCGAGACTCTATTAGGAGAGCTGTATTTTTCAGTCAACAATGACAGGCATTCCATTTCTCAGCCTCAAATCTAGTGTAGCTATGGGGAATTCACCCAAAACATTTGCCTTTGCTTTATCAGTGGCATTTGTCTGCCTCAAAAGCCCTGTGAGGGAGAGGGTTACTAAGTGACGCTGTCAGGCAATACTGTCAGAGGCAGCTGACTTAATGGACAAGAAGGGAAGCGGAGACCACCTGGGTCGCTCTGACTCCGCCCTTCTGAGCCAAGTGAACCTGAGCAATGACGTCATAATCATCATCAATAGCAACAGTGGCTGGGCGTGAGGGGCGTGGTGGCTCACGCCTGTAATCCCAACACATTGGGAGGCCAAGGTGGGCAGATCACTTGAGCTGAGGAGTTCAAGACCAGCCTGGACAACATAGTGAAACCCCATCTCTACTAAAACTACAAAGAATTCGCTGGGTATGGTGGCACGTGCCTGTAGTCCCAGCCACTTGGGAGCCTAAGGCAGGAGAATTGCTTGAACTTCCCCAGATTAAAGAGGCAGAGTCTGCAGTGAGCCGAGATGGCGCCACTGCACTCCAGCCTGGGTGACAAAAGCAAAACTCCCTCTCAAAACAATCAAAAAAAATAGCAAACAAACAAATCAAATAGCAACAGCAACCACAATCATCATCACCATCAGGGCTGGAACAAGGATGAGGCAGGCAGGCTCTGATAGTAACAGGAGGAAGCAGAGCAGGGAGGGAGGGAAAGGCAAAAGAAGGGGAAAGAAAACCACAAATGACAATAACAGACACTGACATTTACGGAGCACTTACTACACGCTGGGAACCATGCTGAGGGCACACAGGCTCACCTAACCCACTGAACAGTTGGGTAAGTATCATGGGTCAATATCATTCTCATTTTAATGTGGGTAGGTCACAAGATTTTCATCTGTACAACGGGAGCACCGCTGGCCCCCAAGGCCAGTGTTGGCGGAATGCAGTGACTAGAGGTGAGTACCGCGTGACAGGAGGCTGCATCAGTAAGCAGGGGCAGCCAGCCAGGTAAGGAACATGCCCACTGAGATGGGGGTCAGGAGGTTGAGGGATCCCCAAGTTGCAAGTTGTCATCTTGAGACAAGGGATACGTTGCTAGACACTAATTCATTCTTGGAGTCTCCTTCTCAGCTCTTTGGCTGCACGTTCTGGAGAGGATGACCAGAGAGACCCATTTACTCAACACATCTCAATGAAACAGGGATCTTCTAAAGGGCATTGTCTTTATATAGATCTTTGTACGTGCAATACCTGCCTAGCCCTTGTAAGTTCTCAGGAAATATTTACTTATGAGTAAGCAAATGCATAACACGACATGGCTGCTCTGGAATGACACTTGAGAGCACAGGAGGCTGCTGAGACTTCCAGAGACTGTAGACCAAGAACAAAGACCCTATGAAGTTCCTCCGGGAAACCAGATATGGCAGTGTGCTAGGGCTACCCTAGCGAATCAGCACAAGCTCAACAGAAACTGACTCTCATCGTTCAGGAGACCAGAAGTCTGAAACCAAGGTGCTGGCAGGGGTGTCTCCTTGTGGAAACCGTGCCAGGTTTCTCTCCTAGTTTCCAGGGGCTGCCCATGACCTTGGCATCTCTTGGCTTGTAGATGCATCACTCCAGTGTCTGCCTCTGACTTTGCAGAGCCTTATCCTCTGTGTCCTCTCCTCTTCTCCTTTTTCTGTTTTGTCTTTTGGTGTTTGTTTTTTTTTTTTTTTTTGAGAGATGGGGTCTCGCTATGTTGCCCAGGCTGGCAATGAACTCCTGGGCTCAAACGATGCCCTCTTCACAGCCTCCCGAGTAGCTGGGACTATAGGCGCACCCACCACTGTGCCCCCTGCTTTCCTCTTTTCATGAGGACAACTGTCATTGGATTTAGGGCCCACTCTAAAGCCTGGATGATTTAACCTTGAGATTCCTAACTAATTACTTCTGCAAAGACCCTGTTTCCATATAACGTTTCGTCTGCGGTTCTGTGTGGGTATGGATTTTGGGGAGACACTATTCCACCCACTACCCTCACACTGCAGCTCACCCACACTGATAGTTTCCCTTGCCTGTGTCTGTCCCACTGGCTTAGAACCACAGCATGGCATCGTCAACCATGGACTTGGAGAATGTGTAAAGACAGGTGCCTGGTCCCATTCCCTGTGAGTCTTGAGAAAAAAGAAAAGTGAGCTTCAAAAACTAGAAGAGCCAGTCTGGTGTGGTGGCTCATTCTGTAATCCCAGCACTTTGGGAGGTGGAGACAGGCGGATCACCTGAGGTCAGGAGTTCGAGACCAGCCTGGCCAACATGCGAAACCCTGTCTCTACTAAAAAATACAAAAATTAGCCGGGCGGGGTGGCGTGCGCTTGTAGACCCAGCTACAAGGGAGGCAGAGGTTGCAGTGAGCCAAGATCATGCTGCTGCACTCCAGCCTGGATGACAAAGCAAGACCCTGTCTCAAAAAAGCCAAATCCCCAATGGCTACGCAAGAACAGAGGGGATAGAGGAGCCTGGGAAGCAAGGCCTGTAAGATCCCTTGACAATAACACATCAGTCCCATGAGAAGGAACACAAAATGTTATCCCTGGACCCAGTTCTCCATCAGCGTCTCAGCCTGAATGAGGCTCTTCCTTCCTCATGGGGATGGAAGGAACACTCTGCTTTCCTTGCCCTTCCCAGGAGGAAGGGAACAGCACCTTCCCCATCTCTGCCAGCATCTGTCCATCAAGAGCTGGTCAATAGCTTAGACCCAGGGGATGCCACAGTCCACATTACAGTGTCACTGGGCCAGGGCTGGGAGAAGCCATGGGAGAAATGCAGACTGGGGAGGCTGTGGCAAAGTCAGGATGAACCAAAATGTGGGTGAACACCAGAAACAGTGTGAGCACCAGAAACAGTGAAAACCTAAGCAGGAAACACACAACAGCTGAGAATCCACGGGGGATGCGTGGCCAGGTTAGATCATCCTGGCATCAGGCAGGCACAAGGAGTCCACGATGTGGAGAAGTGATGCACATCTGCAGGCCTTGGTGGCAAGAGCACATCAAACCCTTGGGGGAAGATGCCTTCAGTCGTCCTAATTCCTCCATGTTAGAAAGGTACTTTGGGCCAGGCACTGTAATCCCAGCACTTTGGGAGGCCAAGGCGGGCGGATCACCTGAGGTCCGGAGTTCAAGACCAGCCTGACCAACATGGAGAAACCCCATCTCTACTAAAAACACAAAATTAGCCGGGCGTGGTGGCGCATTCCTATAATCCCAGCTACTCGGGAGGCTGCAGCAGGAGAATGGCTTGAATCTGGGAGGTGGAGGTTGTGGTGAGCCGAGATCACACCATTGCACCCCAGCCTGGGCAACAAGAGCGAAACTCCATCTCAAAAAAAAAACAAAAAAGTAACTTAGCACATATACTGCATATTACAAAATACCCTTGTGGGGTTTGGAGTAACATCCTATAACAACATTTCTTATTCCTTCAGTGAAAATATGATTATTCAGCCTGGCCAACATGGTAGAGAAGCCCCATCTCTACAAAAATACAAAAATCAGCTGGGTATGGTAGCATGTGCCTGAAGTCCCAGCTACTTGGGAGGCTAAAGCAGGAAGATCACCTGAACCTGGGAGGTCGCGGCTGCCCCGAGCTGGGATCACACTACTGCGCTCCAGCCTGGGTGATGAAGTGAGACCTTACCTCAAAAAAAACAAAACAAAACAAAATGAGTATTCACACTAGAAAGGAGAAACAGGGACGCTAAAGCTGAAGTCAAATTTCACCACCAAATAAATTTGCTATAAATTTACAATAAAAAAATTTGTTTTTGCTTTTCAGAGCTCTTTGGCTTTTGGAATAGCAAAAAAAGGACTGCACATGGATATTTCCAAGCTGGAACCGAGGCACTTTCTAGACGAAGGCAGATTTTTCCCCAGGAGGTAAGGTGTGAAAGTGAGTTCAGGGTTGAGGCCAGCAAGACTCAGACCACAGCCTCCTGCTCCAAACAGCCACATCACTTAATCTATTTGTAAACCAGGCTTCTCTCAAGGGATCTGGTTTAATGAAACAATTTGGGAGCTACAAAAAAGACTGAAAATTGTTGTTGGATGTCAGACGTTGGCAAACTTTTTTTGTAAAGGGCTAAATAATAAACAACTTAGACTTTGTGAGCCAAGAGGCAAAACCGAGGCTATGACAGAGGTATTTACATAACAGGAGAGAAAACAAATTTCTGCAAACTTTTTATTGATGAAATTCAAAATTTATGACACTGAAATCAGAATTCCATATCATTTTCATGTTTCAAGAAATAATATTCTCCTCTTTATTCTTTTTTGCGGATGACTTAAAATGTAAAAGCTATTCTGAGCTTGCAGGCCATAGCCAAAGAGGTACCGGCTGTATTTTGCCCATGGACAGTAGCTTGGGACTCCTGGTCTAGGTCATCTCAGGTCAACCAGAGGCCTGTCCCAGAGTGAGACCCACTGGTGACGCTCCAGAGTGGAACCAAGTGAAAGCACTTGGCTGGATCAGAGGGATACGAACCCGGCTGCTCCTAAAACAAGACACTCCTTGCCTTTGATGTTCAGGTCATTTAAGAAGGCAATTGCTTTCTACTCAATTTTTCAAAACCAAAACAGCAAATATGGTATGAGACGTAACTTAGCAAAATTACGTGTTTTAAACAGTCCCTTTCAAAAAATAATAGATTAAAAAGTGCAACGTTTTTACTCCCTCTTAAATTGGAATCACGGTATAGCAGGTAGGATACAAACTTCTCATTTGCATTACATATTTTCAGTGCCATCATTAATCTGAATGATATCAACAAAATGTCCAATGCACATAAATCAATCAGACTTTGAAGCGTTCCTGCAGCCTCTGAACATTTACCATGGAGCTCAATCAGCCAGGCAGGAATACAGATTTTTTTTTTTTTTTTGAGATGAGTCTCACTCTGTTGTCCAGGCTGGAGTGCAACAGTGCGATCTCAGTTCACTGCAACCTCCACCTCCTGGGTTCAAGCGATTCTCCGGCCTCAGCCTCCTGAGTAGCTGGGATTACAGGCACGCACCACCATGCCGGCTAATTTTTGTATTTTTAGTAGAGATGGGGTTTCACCATATTGTTCAGGGTGGTCTTCAACTCCTGACCTCGTGATCCTCCCATCTCGGCCTCCTAAAAGTGCTGGGATTACAGGTGTGTGCCACCAGGCCCAGCCGCAGGAACACAGATATTATCATCATGGGACAAGTCATCCCTTCCCAGATTCCAGAAACCTCTCTGATGTCCACTGTGGATTTCAGCACATGTTTATCTATGAAAGTCTAGTCATGCTTTTTGATATACAGGTTCATGGTTACTAGTGTCTTATCCTGCTTGAGCCAAGAATATGCACTAACAGATTAGACAAACCCTGAATTAAAATGTGCAATCTACCATCCAAAGGGGGAAAGATGATCACAGACAAGTTCATATGAGTAAACTACTTAAAGGCAAATCCTGTGCTTAAAATGGCCATGTGAAAGGTGTCCCTGACATGGAAAGGACAAACCATGAAATGACCCTTGAAGCTCTTAATGTGTCTGCCAAAAAAGCAAAGCCAACTGTCAAACTGAAAAGCCAAAATCATCACAAAAACACCTATTCTCCAGAGGCCTCAAATCTCAAACTATCTCCCACCATCCTTTGTAAGTATGTATAAGGAGGACAGGAAACTAGCATTTGCTGAGATTTTACTCTCAGCTTTGTATGCTTTGCATAAATGGTGTCATTGAATACACTGACAGGTGAGAAAACTAACGTATTAACATTTTAATTACCTTGCACTATCACGAGGTTAGAAAGATTCAGATATGAGACATCCAAAGCCTGTGATCTGAATACTAGAGTCAGAGGCTGGCAACCGATGGCCCACAGGCTGAATCTGGCTTTTTCTATAAATAAAGTTTTATTGGAACATAGCCGTCCATTTATATATTGTCTGTGCCTGCTTTCCTGCTGTAACAGGAGAGTTGAGAAGTTGCAACAGAGAACACAAAGCCCACAAAGCTGAAAATATTGACTATCCAACCCTTTAGAGAAAAAGGCCATGTCCAACCTCCTGTGGGTACCTGCTATGCTACAGCCCCTCTGCTGGGGGAAACCGGCCCACTCACAGGTTCCCAGTGAGGCAGCATTTCTGGGCAGTTCCTTAGCAATTGGTGGCACTGTGACCTCCTTCCCCCAATCACCTTGACCATGTTGTCTGGACAATATGAGCACCCATGATGTGAGGCCAGCCTTGTAGACAGGGTGGCCTGGCTGGAAAGACTTTTCCGAAAGGCACAAGAGCGACTACACTGAACCCATCCCATGCATCCTTTTGAGAGTTAGAAGGAGGCAACTGCAAGCCAGAAGCAAAAGAAAAAAGACACAAGGGGGGACACGGAGACTTGGAAACCAGTGAAGCCACGCTGAAGATGCAGACAGAGAGCTAGAGACAAGCTCAGGGGCCTCTGTTGCACTCCAGACCCGGTCCGGAGGCTTTTCCATGCTTAGGCGCAGGGACCGTCAGGGTCCTGTGGCCTTTTCTTTATCCTCCTTTATCTTTCCCCAAAAGCATCCGGAGTTCACCTCCACTCCCTGCCACCAGGGGTCAGAGGAGCCGGCCTGGCAGGCTTGCTTCCCTCCACCAGACAACAGCAAGGACCAAGACTGGCAAAGCAACACATCCTCTCCAAAAGAAAAACATGCAGAGCATTAGGAGATATACCTAATGTAAATGATGAGTTAATGGGTGCGGCACACCAACATGGTACATGTATACATATGTAACAAACCTGCACGTTGTGCACACGTACCCTAGAACTTAAAGTATAATTTAAAAAAAAAAAGAAAGAAAAAAAAAGAAAAACATGCAGAACAAATCAAAGAATACAAGCCACGACTGACAAACACAGCTACACTCAATTTTAAAGTACTGAGCTGTTTGAAGAAAGGAAGCATGGCAAGGCCCCTTCCAACTAATAACAGCAGCAACAACAACACTAAATATTTTATAATAATTTCAAATTCTTAATTATTTATGGTATTTCCCTCCATTAACATCACGAACATCATTACGTGTGTGTGTGTGTATTTTTCTCATTTTAAAACCAGCAGATGACAGTAAAGGATTTCTTTTCCTTTCCCCTCCTCTTTACAGGAGGACCTACTTTAAGTTTTCAAGACCACCCAGAAAGAAATTAGAAGTTGGGTTTGTATCCTTAATCCCTTAGTTAGAAAAAAGCGAAAGTAAAGAAACTCCATTTCTGGCTGGGAGCAGTGGCTCATGCCTGTAATCCCCGCACTTTGGGAGGCCAAGGCGGGCAGATCACCTGAGGTCAGGAGTTCGAGACCAGCCTGACTAACATGGTAAAACCCTGTCTCTACTAAAAAAAAAAAAAAAAAAAAAAAAAATTAGCCGGGTGTAGTGGTGGGCACCTGTAATCCCAGCTACTTGGGAGACAGTAAGAATCGCTTGAACCCAAGAGGCGGAGGTTGCAGTGAGCCGAGATCATGCCACTGCACTCCAGCCTGGGTAACAGGGAGCGACTCTGTCTCAAAAAAAAAAAAAAAAAACAACAACAATAAAACAAAAAAAACTCCATCTCCAAGATCCTGCTATATCAACTTCAGTTTTTTTAAGTTAAATTTGATTTTTAAATCCCTTAGCTGATGAGACTTCTGTTTTGTTTGTTTGTTTGTTTTTGATCATTTTACTTCTATTTTTAAAATAGAGACTTGTGGTTCTTTTTCCAAAAGCAGTCCAACAGAAAGTGAACGGTGGTCAATGCATAATAAAACGAGAGTTACCTTTTGACTTGGAAGAATTATTAGCATTTTGATTTGATGGGTTCTTAGCTCTTCAAATTCAAAAATACCTTATTCAAGTCCAGGAGTTTTCCAAATACTTCGGTTCTAAAGATTACCCTTTTTCGATGCTTTTAAAACTAAAAGGGCATATCAGAATAGAAATCTGGCTGTTGGCCGGGCGCGGTGGCTCAAGCCTGTAATCCCAGCACTTTGGGAGGCCGAGACGGGCGGATCACGAGGTCAGGAGATCGAGACCATCCTGGCTAACACAGTGAAACCCCGTCTCTACTAAAAATACAAAAACTTAGCCGGGCGTGGTGGCAGGCGCCTGTAGTCCCAGCTACTCGGGAGGCTGAGGCAGGAGAATGGCGTGAACCCGGGAGGCGGAGCTTGCAGTGAGCTGAGATCCGGCCACTGCACTCCAGCCTGGGTGACAGAGCGAGACTCTGTCTCAAAAAAAAAAAAAAAAAAAAAAAAAAGAAATCTGGCTGTTGAATAACTTGTAAGCCCTGTAGAGATGTACAAAAACATGGCCACTTGAGCCAGCGGTGTGGTGGAAGTCTGGGGCCCACACTACACACACACACATGAACTTCTCATGACCTTCAAGTATATTCATATGATATATCACAAATACCATAAAGCAGCATTGTAATTACAGGGAGGAATTGATTTTAAAAGGCCCACATCAAAATTAATAGTCATAAAAATATAATAACCTAGACTGGAAAATTTAGGGATTAGAGCATTTTGAACATGATACCTCAAATTTATAAAGGCTGTATATTAGCATTCACAAAGGTTTTTAAAGATGGAATAGCTATGTACAGGGTGAATTTATTCTAAAATTCAGACTCAAAGAAAAAATGAATATGAACTCTTCCTCACCATGTTCCAGACTAAAATCAATAAGTTCCTTTTAGGTAATTAAAATGCTGGTCCTACGACCTGCCATCCTATTCCCAGGCTTCGAATGTTAGGAACACTGTATCTGCTTTGAGACTGGAAGAGAGCAGGTTACCCTGATGCCTCTGGGGCCAAACACAGGGAGATGCCTTTTCCCAGTAGAAGAAATCAGCCCTGCTCCCCAAGGAGAACATAGTGGCATGTTTTGGTGAGACTGAGGCATACATATCTTAGGGTGAAAACTGAATCATCAAAGGAAAATGTTTCAGATTCTAGGGTAAGTGACATGGTACATATATACAGTGAAATCCACCCAGGGAGGCTGAAAGTCCAATAGGCCACCACAGCACATTAAAAATGTCCTGTTTTACCTATAGCCAACAATAATAATAAATCATATACTTAAAATTTTGTTAAAAGGGTAGGTCTCATGTTAAGTGTTTTTACCGCAGTAAAATATTTGTTTAATGTCCTCTACATGGCTATTATGATTGGAAAAGGCATACCTTGAACAGAGATGAATAAGTCTGCATATCTGTGAAATTTCAGTTCAGCATGCTGACCATTAGTAATTTTTTCAGAACATTTCAGATATATGAAAATAACACCAATGTCTGACTTTGAACCTGAACTGGTTTCAGTTAAAGTGATCACCTTCAGCCAAAATAATGGGTATTTCTTTCTTGGCCTTCCTTCTACAGATTTATAAAAGACAGTGGCAGCACTAAATATCCTTTTAGAAACAAACAACTACAAATTAGCTGGGCATGGTGGTGCGCACCCATAGTCCCAGCAACTTAGGAAGCTGAGGCAGGAGAATTGCTTGAACCTGGGAGGCAGAGATTGCAGTTAGCCGAAATAGCACCACTGCACTCCAGCCCGGTGACAGAGCCAGACTCCGTCTTAAAAAAAAGAAAGAAAAACCGTTATAGATATTCATTCCTTTTTAATTTCTTGATAAATAATAGACCAGTAAGAATCACATAAGAAGCAGTTTACATTTTTCAAAGCATTTTTACAGATCCCATTTGATCTTCAAAAGAGCCTCCATTAGGAAAAACTAAATTCCAGTTGAAAACTATCCACTTTGTTTCTCCCATAAAAATATATTCAGCCCCTGGAGATAATCTCCAAATTCCTCAGATTTTATAAGTCAATTTTTCTTATCTTGACCCAAAATCTGTAGAAACAAGGATTTCTCACCAACAGTGAGCTCCCTTTTTATAAAATCCTTATCTACCAAGATTTACCTCTGCAAACCTCTACAGTCCTTGGTTGTGAGCCCCTGATGGAAGAAGCTAGCATAAACAAGTTCAGAACTACTGCGGAGGGAACGACCTGACAAGTTGCAAGCAAGCAAGGAGTGAAAAACTGAGTTAATTGTATAAGAATGTGTGTATTTATAAATGTAGGATAAATAAGATCATGTAGAAACTCTCTTTAGACTTCCATCATTACTGCTGCAATTGAACGAACAGGGGAACGTGTTTGACCGCAAGTGCCCTAATGCTATTTTTCCCATAAATAAGTGAAATTCTTCAATTGTAAGTTTTCCTACTCTGGCAATTTTAAGGAAAGTGATTCTTGAGGCTGTGGGTGAAATACCACATTCACTTTCTAAAAAATAAGGTATACTTACTTGCACTTTCTACCATTTGATATATATTCTCCGTTTAAACTGTGTAGTCCCTAATAGACTGCAAAGACAATGATAAAAAGGACCTTGCCTTATTCACAGGTACATCCTTGGAACTTGGAAAAGGGCTTAGCCTCCATAGCAGGCAGTCAAGACTTACTGAGTGATTACATAAAAACACTGAATTCCATATTGTGCAGAAAAGAAAAAAAAATCAACGTCAGACCTCTGAAAAAAATTGACTTGTCTAGTAGAACTTACTACGTAAGCAAATGTGAAGAGAAGCGCAATGGGAAGACCTCCTCATCAACGACATTGCAATCAAGATGGGCCCCGTGCCCACCCTGGATTTCTCTGAATCAGCCACTCCTTAAGTTCCTATGTTGCTCCACTCAGCCAATGGCAATTCCGGGAGAGAGGCGATTGATAATAATTATGTTTCCTGCCTTCTCTTGGGTTATGAATTTATCATGACGCAAAAGTCGAGCTACTCTGATGCCACGTTAACAATGATAAACACCATAAAGACAAAAAGAAACTGAATTTAAGTGTTCGGATTCTGCAGAGGAGTTTATTAAACAGATTAAAAGGAAAGGCAAAGCTACACAATTATGGAAAACAGGTAGCAACGCTCTGGCTGGCTATTTTCGATGGCCACCTGAGAGCAGATTTCCAGTGCCCTCATTTCTGTAGGTACATTATCCTGTGTTTTATTGTTAGTCACAGCTGCAAGTTGATTAATTTGCATTCAGCAATTCTAAGTGGCAAATGTGCAATGCATAGTAATATACTTTTTTTTATGGACACTGTGAAAATGCCGAAGCCACATCTCATAAGTAACTCTTGCTCAACCAGTGAGCAAAATCCATAAAAGAGTTTGCAAAAGGCTTTGAAAGAGTTTGTTTTGAAAGGAAAAGTGCAAGAGCAAACCCCTCTCCTCCACCCCAGCCCTTAAAAAACAAAACTAAACTAAGTCTGAAGCAAAACCAAACAAAGAGAATAGTTGGGTGATGTCAAGCTGCCAGAATCATAAATGTTGTCAGTTCACGTCCCAGTCTTCCAGCTCCCTTAGCATTGCCAACAAAATCCAGAAACACCAGGGATGACTCAGTACCACAGTCAGTGCTTAAATAAGGGATAAATATACCTGTTAAATCCATTGCCTCAATGCAATCATGGGAGGTTCTTAAGAATACTGAACCTCCTCTCCGTTTTCTGCACTAAAGAGATAAGGAGTGGCATGGATAATCTAAATGGGTGGAAAATATATATCATTGGTATGAGAACACATATTCTGATAGGTGTTCCCCTCCATCAGCCCCCTAGTCTATACTCCTAGCTGCTTTATTTTCCAGATCATGCCTCCCCTGCTCGAAGTGAATTTGCAATCCTTTTCATACTGACCTTATGAGTGGATCTGAGACCATGCCTCCTAGCAGGAGAAAACAACTTTTCCATTTGAAAACCTTTGCGAATTACCCACAACTTCGACAACAGGTGCTCAGCAGTTGATAGTATTCTTTTTGGAAAGTTTTCTCAACCACTTAAGTTAACTGGAAGATGCCTAACAGCAGGATATGACCAAGCAAACATATTCATCAATTAATTCAAATGGAATTTTGGTTTACTTTTATATAATTTCCCATGCTTAAAACTCCTAATTGCTTTCCCAGGCTGGCTGCCATGAACATGGCACAATCAAAGAATGCACTAGTCAAATGCTGGGTGACAGAGTGAGATCCTTTTTAAAAAAAAAAAAGAAGGAAAGATGTTGAACTATACACAAGAAGTGAAAAGAAATACCTGAGACATGGCTCTTGGGGAGAAAGAACAAAGCATCAACTAATAGAATTCAGTAAGAAAAGGAGGTACTGATCAAGGCACTCTGCTAAGATTTGACTAGTGGGATTCCACATGGTCTGCATGCTTATGGCTTAAATGAGCTACAAACACTGAAACTGTCCGCTTAATTAGCCCCAAAACAAAAAGTACAGACTGTGAGTCTGAGACCTACAAAGACTCCAAAAACAGAAACTACCATCGCCTCAAGCTAATCACTCTAAGTCCCAGAAATACGTCTAAGGTTGCAAACAGTCCATTTCTTTATTTTTTATATATATAAAAATATATATATACACACACACACACATATATATATACACACACACATATATAATCTGTTATATATAATATCTGATATACATATATATTCAGAAAAAAACTAAATGTCTAAAGGACCAGATATAACTTAAATCATAAAACTATGGCAACAAAAACAAAGCTTCTTTAGTTAAAAAGAACAGTAAATATTTAACTAGAGTTAAAAAGAAAAGCAATATGATCAAGAGTCACGAATTGTAGGTTCTAGTCCTGGTTCTTTTTATTCTTTTTATTTTTCCTGTTTCTTTTCATTTCTTGTGTATAGTTCAAAAAGGCAAAATATTTATAAAGTCCTTCTGAGTATGAACACTATGATCCATAACCTCATTTTTGCAGTGGAAAATTTACTAGTCTATTAAATTCAACCAATGGGAGAGGTTAGGCAGACGTATGACCACATGCTGGAAGGAGCTACAGAGAGTGTTATACAAATGCGACATGCTGGTATTATGAGGTCAAATAACAAGTGTCTTAGCACAAACCAGCTCTGGCATAATTCAGGATAACAAATAACACAAGGTGCAAGAATAAAAGTAAGTACACATCAAGTGGACGTGGAGATTCCTGTTGGATCTGACCTTCCGCATAATCACCACAAAGGATTTAAAACAATTAAGTTCAAGTTTAGGGACGCTTGGCACAAAAAGCCACCAGAGCCACACCCAAGTAGAGCATTTTCCACACCTCCAGGAAGGAGAGAGTGGTAAACGAAGGGCCTTCCAGCAGACTCCAAAATGAAGAAGGATGAAACTTTAGTGACATATCTGTCAACTAATGACATTCATCAGAAAGTTCCAATTTTAAAAGTTCTACAATGTGAATTTTTAAGTCATCTGAAATGTTCAGTGAAGGGAATATGATTCCTAGGCCAGACACAGTGGCTCACACCTGTAATCCCAGCACTTTGGGAGGCCAAGGTGGGAGGATGGCTTGAGCCCGGGAGTTTGAGACCTGCCTGGGCAATGTGGTGAAACCCTGTCTCTACAAAAAATACAAAAGTTAGTTGGGTATGGTGGCACGCACCTGTGGTCCAGCTACTCAGGAGGCTGAGGTGGGAGGTTCACTTGAGCCCAGGAGGTCAAGGCTGCAGTGAGCTGAGATCGCACCACTGCACTCTAGCCTGGGTGACAGAGTGAGACCATCTCAAAAAAAAAAAAAAAAAAAAGAAAGAGAGAGAGAGACTATGATTCCTATTAACTCATGTAAATGTCTACTGAGGAAAAAAACTGTTAATGCATCTGAAGCCATCTCCCCCTGGGTGCCTGCCTTCCCATCCAGTGAAGAAACTATTTCAGGAGTAAGAGAACACCCCAGACTCTGGGAAAATCTTCTGCTGTCCTGTTGCCTGCCTTCTCTCTCTATGCAAAGGCTGGAAGAGATGGGCCCCAGGGGAGGAGAAAGACATCAAGGCATTTGTGACAAAGCCAGCCAGCTTCCTCTCCCCATAGCCCTGGGCAGGTGCTGTTTGATGACCATAACTCTATTTGCCAGAGAGATGTCCCATAGACCATGTTGGTGTGGTGCCCTGGTGACATCTTGTGGTGAAATAGAATATAAATAAGCCTAAAATTCTACCCATGGCTGCACTGGGGTTCAATAAAGCCTGATCTCCCTGTATGTTTCTTTTTGTTTTTTGAGACGGAGTTTCGCTTTTTTGCCCAAGCTGGAGTGCACTGGCATGATCTCGGCTCACTGCAACCTCAGCCTCCCAGGTTCAAGTGATTCTCCTGTCTCAGCCTCCCAAGTAGCTGGGATTACAGGTGTGTGCCACTGCACCTGGCTAATTTCTGTATTTTTAGTAGAGACGGGGTTTCACCATGTTGGCCAGGCTGGTCTGGAACTCCTGGCCTCAAGTGAGCCACCCAGCCTAGCTTCCCAAAGTACTGGGATTATAGGCGTGAGCCACCACATCCAGTCCTTGTATGTTTCTACCTGAACAACTTCTCCTGCTGTCCTTCAAAGGGTGGATACTGAAGTCCAGTGGACACACACATTTAACCACAAATCGAAACAAACACTTCCCAGTATACGCTATACAAGAAAAGAGTAGCATTGACTAGAAGAATGAGATATTTTCAGAGGTAAACGTTCTCTATTCCCTAGGTTCCCATGTGTTCTGATGGAAAGGAACTACATCCTATGGGCAGAGAGTCTCGGGTAACACATGTTTACCTCCCAAGACTCCTTAAACAAAGCCTTGACTCAGAAGATAAAACTCCATCAAATTTCTGTGAAAAGTCATTCTTATTCAACTACAAATTCTTTAATTTTTTTTTTGTTTTATTTTGTTTGAGACGAAGTCTAGCTCTGTCGCCCAGGCTGGAGTGCAGTGGCTCAACCTTGGCTCACTGTAATCTCCGCCTCCTGGGTTCAGGTGATTCTTTTGCCTCAGCCTCCTGAGTAGCTGGGATTACAAGCATGCGCCATCACGCCCGGCTAATTTTTTGTATTTTTAGTAGAGGCGGGCTTTCACCATGTTGACCAGGCTGGTCTCGAACTCCTGACCTCGTGATCCGCCCACCTCAGCCTCCCAAAGTGCTGGGATTACAGGTGTGATCCCAGCCAAATTCTTTAATCTTAAAGTGCACAATTCACAAGAGGTAAACTTAGGGTGTTTGTCTACCTGGGGATAAAAATGAGTAATGAACAGGAAAGAGATTCCAACAAATAAAATGATTGCATGGTAATACTGTGAGCCCGTCTGGCTGTGACTGCCAGCACAGATGAAGAGACCAGAGCAGTGAGGATCAGAAAGGGAAGCTGAACCACTGGCATTGTAAACTAAAGAAGTACAAGAGAAGCACATGTCAATGCTAACAGAAATCCCTCTTTGTTTTTGGCTTATTTTTTCACATGCCTGCTGTGTCAAAAGAAATACCTCTTTGTGTCCAGAGTAATTTCTTTTTCAACTTTGAAAGGTAAGAGGTGCATTTACTGGAAGTACTATGAATCTGTCTGTAAGAAATCCTTAGGCTGGGAGCAGCCCTCAGTAGGTCGGGAGGGCTGGTGGGAACATACTTCCTGCGTATGACCCACTGATCATGCACCTGTGATAGAGTGGCCATCAGCAGGAACCATAGTACAGCCATGCTGGCCTCTATTACCTATCCAGTGTGACAATAAATGAGGCCAGGCACACACCTCTGTTACCTATTATTCTCCACAAGAGTAGCAGCAAAGCAGTGAGACCTGAGTTATATAAGAAAATATCACAGGAAGAAAGAAAGAAATGAAGAAAGGAAGACAAAAGAAAAGAAAAAAGAGAAGAGAGGAGAAGAGAAAGGAAAAAAGGGGAAGGGAAGGGAAGGGAAGGGGGAAGGGGGAAGGGGGAAGGGGGAAGGGAGAAGGGAAGGGAAGGGAGAAGGGAAGGGAAGGAAGAAGGGAAGGGAAGGGAGAAGGGAAGGGAAGGGAAGGGGAAGGGGGAAGGGAAGGGAAGGGGGAAGGGAAGGGAAGGGGGAAGGGAAGGGAAGGGGGAAGGGAAGGGAAGGGGGGGGAAGGGAAGGGAAGGGAAGGGAAGGGAGAAGGGAAGGGAAGGGAAGGGAAGGGGGAAGGGAAGGGAAGGGGGAAGGGAAGGGAAGGGGGAGGGAAGGGAAGGGAAGGGGGAAGGGAAGGGAAGGGAAGGGAAGGGAAGGGAAGGGAAGGGAAGGGAGAAGGGAAGGGAAGGGAAGGGGGAAGGGAAGGGAAGGGGGAAGGAAGGGAAGGGAAGGGGGAAGGGAAGGGAAGGGAAGGGAAGGGAAGGGAAGGGAAGGGAAGGGAGAAGGGAAGGGAAGGGAAGGGGGAAGGGAAGGGAAGGGGGAAGGGAAGGGAAGGGGGAAGGGAAGGGAAGGGGGAAGGGAAGGGAAGGGGGAAGGGAAGGGAAGGGAAAGGAAAGGAGGACTGGACAGGAAAGGACAAGAAAGGAAAGGAAAGGAAAAAAGGGTCTTCTTTCTAATATTTTTAGGCAGCATCAGAAAAAAAAAATCATTATTAAGGTTTTTCTGCCAAACTATACATCCCGGAGAATGCTGAGATTTAATACACAGGATCTGAGCTGTAAGATTAATGGAGATTCAAAATGTTAGGTACCCTTTTCCTTCAAGGCTGGGAGGCATCAGGCTTGGTGCAATCTGCAAGCTGATTTTAACCTAAACTCAAACTAGAGAGGGCAGAATTAGAGCATGTTACCCCGAAGGGCTCAGCTTTGAGGGCTGAAGGCTATTCATCTCCAACCGTTCATTCCACTCATTTCTTGAGGATACTCAGATGTTGCTGAAGAATAAACAAATGAACAGTATATGCTTTCATTCACAAAGTGAGCCAACATGCCAAGTTTTTGTTTTGGTTTTTTGTTTGTTTGTTTGTTTTTTAAGATGCAGATGTACCAGTAAAAGGAACAGCAGTATTAGAATAAAAATACAACTAGTACTAGAACTATTTTTAAAGTCCGGGGTGAAAACAGACAATGCACAATTTAGATGCGGAATAGAAGGGAGTCAAATTATAAAAACAGAGAACAGAATATAATTCAAAGAGATGTGCTGCTTGGAAATAAGGAAAAAATACTAAAACATGGGATGCCATTGTTTTCCATGTTAACCTAATATTTCATGAATTAAGATGGAATAATTACATTGAAGCACAGTTTTCTTAATTAGCCCAGGTATATTTCCTGGGGAAGGAACAACTTATTGCAATAACTGGTGTTGGGACAATGAACTACTCATCTGGAGAAAATAAGTTGGATCCTTACCTAATTCCTCATGGCAAAACAAATCCTCAACGAATTTAACAATTTAAAAGTCAAACATAGGCACGTTCAACCAATAAGACATATGAGTCAATATAACGTTACCATGGAGAAGGATTTTTAAAGCATAACAATTAAAAGCAGAGATCACAGAAGACAGGCTGATAGATTTGGCTGCAATAGAATTAAAGTGAAAAGACAAAAGTAAAACAAAAAATTAAAAATTTAAAGACAAAAAAAAGCACACATCATGAGCAAACACAGTCATATACCACTTACCAATATTTCAGTCAATAATGGACTATGTGCACAATGATGACCCCATCAGATTATAAGACCATATTTACACTGTACCTTTTCTACATGTAGGTGTGTTTAGATGCACAAATATGTCCCATTGTATTACAACTGCTTACGGTATTCATTACAGTAATACACTGTACAGGGTCGTAGCCCTGGAGGAATAGGCTATACCATATAGCCTGGGTGTATAGTATGGTATCCATCTAGGCTTCTGTAAATACGCTCTATGATCTTCATGCAATGACAAAATACCGACAACACATTTTTCGGAATGTATCCCCCTTGTTAAGCGATGTGACTGTACCTGTGATATACATAACCACAGGTTAATATCCTGAACATTTAAATAGTTCCTGAACACATAAAAATTCTTACCATTCACAAACATAAAGACAACAAGATAGAAATCAGTCACAGAACATGAATAGATCATTTGCAAAAGAAATTGTTAACACGTCCATAAAAAAAGTGTTTAGCTTCACTAATAATCAAGAAAGGGCACAGAAAAATTAGATTCTACCTTTCTCTCACTACTCAGCTTTAGAAAAACGTTACTTATTCATATGAAGATACTGGAAAGTAGTAGCCTCTCAATATTTCAAGAAGGCGATTTGGCAATTAATCTCAAATCCTACAGATAATCTTATTCTTGCAACCAGCACTGCCAAGCTCGCCAAGGAAACACTCACTGGTGTGTACTACAAAAACATTCATTGCAATTCCACTTACAATAGAGAAAAGCTGTAAATAACCTGTATGTCCAACAATAGCGGATTGGTTAAGGAATCATGACTCACCCATCCATTAGGACATTGAGCGGCTATTTAAAATAATGCTGTTGAAGGATTTAGTGACACAGAAATACTATTAAGTGAAAAAAGGCAGTTTCTTGAACACTTCCATTTTCCTTTTTTGGCTGGCTTATTATTATTATTATTATCATCATCATCATCATCATCATCATTATTATTATCATCATCATCATCATTATTATTTTAAGATGGAGTCTCGCTCTGTCGCATCATCATTATTATTATTATTTTTTTTTTTTTTTTTTTTTTTTTTTTTTTTGAGACGGAGTCTCACGCTGTTGCCCAGGCTGGAGTGCAGTGGCGCGATCTCAGCTCCCTGTAAGCTCCGCCTCCCGGGTTCCCGCCATTCTCCTGCTTCAGCCTCCCGAGTAGCTGGGACTACAGGCGCCCGCCACCGCGCCCGGCTAATTTTTTTGGTATTTTTAGTAGAGACGGGGTTTCACCGTGTTCGCCAGGATGGTCTCGATCTCCTGACCTCATGATCCGCCCACCTCGGCCTCCCCAAGTGCTGGGATTACAGGCGTGAGCCACCGCGCCAGGCCTTTTTTTTTTTTTTTTTTTAACTTTTAAAGAGATAAGACATATGTGTGTTATCAGGAATTACATATTGGAAATGACCACCAAAAAAATGACTTGTTCCACTGAACAAAGAAGGAACAACAGGCCGGGCGCGGTGGCTCAGGCCTGTAATCCCAGCACTTTGGGAGGCCGAGGCGGGCAGATCACGAGGTCAGGAGATCGAGACCATTCTGGTTAACATGGTGAAACCCCGTCTCTACTAAAAATGCAAAAAATTAGCTGGACGTGGTGGCGGGCACCTGTAGTCCCAGCTACTCGGGAGGCTGAGGCGGGAGAACGGCGTGAACCCGGGAGGCGGAGCTTGCAGGGAGCCTAGATCACCCCACCGCACTCCAGCCTGGGAGACAGAGCGAAACTCCGTCTCAAAAAAAAGAAGGAAAAATAAAGTTGATGCCACCTTTGGTCTCTTCCTTTCTAGTGACAAATCATGGGTACTTCAGCAACCACTTAATCCATCTGGGCGTCTGTTTCCTCATCTATAAAACAGGAATAATGACAACTTCCCCACCTTAGACATATGGATTCTATGAATATATTCTCGACATGTAAATGGCCATTTTGTTGTGTTGCTGTTTTGGAAACTCCACCATTACGCCAGCCATATGAAAATAATTTCTCAGCTCCATTTGACAAAGGAGGCAACTCAGCTGGGCTCCAACACCCTTCCCCCATATCTCTGCCACTGAACTCACACACACTCTCCCTTGGGAAACCCAGGCTGGAAACTGAAAGGATGGCTCCATCCTCTTGCTTCTTAAGACTGCACCACCCAGGGGCTCTGAGCACTTTGCATGTTTCCTGCCACATCATTCAGCGGCCCCTGCCTTCCACTGTCCAATGTGCCTTTGCATCCTTCTCTTTGCCCAAGCCACCTTCCACGTGATAGGAGCTCAAGCACCTCCCATCAACCTCTTGTGGACCCATCAACACATCACTGGCATTCTTCTCTGACCTATTAGTGCTTCAAGGTTGAAAAGCACAAAAAGGCATGGTCCACACAAGCACAGGGTTTCTCAGACTCAGCACTATTGACTTTTGAGGCCAGACAATTCTGTGTTGTCGCGTTTGCCTGTGCATTTTAGGATGTTCTATGGCAACCCTTGCTCTTACCCACTAGATGCTAATAGCAGCCTATTCTCCAAGATATGACAACCAAAATATCTCCAGACAAGTGTCCCTTGATGGGCAGAGTCACCCTCGGAAAAGCACCACTGCACACAGTGAGAAAAGCAATATATTTATTTCTGCTACTGGCTGTCACAGCCTACAAGCAGCAGGTACCCAAACCACATAAATGATCACCACAAGTACATTTCGTGGGCAGGAAAGTCCATGCCACAGCTTCAGCCAGAACCTCCTGAGACTGAAAGGGGAATGACAGGGAGTGCGTTCCTCCCCGCCTTCCTCTGGCTCTCATCTGAGCCTTGAGCAAAAGGAAGGGGACAGCCCCCTGAACCCTGAGCCTCTTTGCGTCTCCTCTGAGAGCATGTTCTGGAAGCGCTCCACAGCGAGCGTGAAGATCTTTTGTGAGATTACTTATCTCGAGCGTGTGTCACTTCTTCAGCACCATAAAACTGAAATACTTGAAATAGATGTCACTACATTTGTCAAGAACTGACATGGCCAATTAATATTACAAATTCACCATGGAGAAACGCTTCCAGCTCCCAAGGTATAAACTGCTGAACATCACAATTTCATCTTGTAACAATGGGCCAACCTCGCCAGGGCTATAAATACGAAGAAGTACAGGTTGATTAAATGGTAAAAAGTGCTGTTCACCAGGAGTCTCTTTCTGGGGCTGACACTCGCGCTGTGCCTAAAGTTAACAGGTACCCCAATGTCTCGGCTACAAAATATGTATTTTTTTTTCTCCCTTTCTTCAGGAAAAAGTTGACTGCTGCATACTGTCACCTTTTTCTCCTCCCAGTGAGCAAATGGCACACTCATTACAGGACATGAAAGACTGTGGGCATCGGTTATCCCAAGTTATGTTGCTATTTAGCTAGTTGGACTTTTCCTTTATTTTTTTATCTTTCTATTAAGTGGTGTCACAGCCAAACTCTCACCCCTAATGAGGCACAGCTGGGCCCTTGGCCCCGAAGAAATATGCATTGGAAATGAACTGGAAAGCACTTGGCCTCCCTTGAACTTCCCAGGAGACAGCTTAGACCCTCGTGCCCTCTGGGAGTCGGCCGGCTTCTTTTCCAGGGGCCATCTTCACCATCAAGCAGGAAAATGCCACTGTTCCAAAGTACACAATAGGTTCTGGTGGTTTTCGAACATTCTCCATACACCAGTGCAAATGGAGGGGCATCTGAGGCGAATTCCGCAGGATGTTTTAGGAGCCCAAAGGCCTTGACTTTCTTTTCTTGGCAGAGGTTTTAAGTTCCAGTCCCCAGGCTTCATTCTTTATATTGTTGGTTTGGAAGACAGAGGCAGCAGTAAGAAAATAGATTATGTATAAGGAAGATAAATAGGGCCCAATGAATTACCCAAACCAAATAAACAAAGTCTGCTTTGGAAATAAGGTTCTGGAGGGAGGTGAGACCTGTATGCATGAATGTATAAAATCAGAGAGAAATGTGTCAAAAACAAATTACAAACCTTTCAAATACGGGATTACACATGAATGGATGGTAATAATCACACATCACTCAAAGGCAATCTGTGTATCACATCTTGCATTTCATCAAACAAGGCTTAGCTCTTGGGTCATTAATTAGCAACCTCGGTTCCAGATACCAAAAGATGAGGAAGGCTATAGTACTCGGGTCCTGCTTCAATATTGTGATTTGTTTTTCTTATCTACTTCTCTTTTTCTTCCCTTATTTTGCTCAAAATGCCTTCCGAGGAAAGACAAGACCTTTCTTATAAAAGGAAAAATATCCACATCTCTACCCACAGAGTCCACCACTAATGGAAAGAGGAGATTGCTTTCTTCAAAGTACACTTAATTAAAGCAATTTACTAACTCCTTTACATACAATACAAGAAAGCTAGAGGAAGTTGTATGCATTTATATTATACTTTTTTCCTTCTTCTTCTTTTCTCAATACAAGAATCTTTCTGTTTTATGAAAGCTAAGCCAGTCCATACAAAGAACAGTTTACTCCAATACAAATAGAAATTATAGAAAATATAAAAATCCTACTAAACCTTTTAATCTCTAACTTTCCAAGCAGGTGAATTAATATAGAGGACATTCGAGATTTATTTTCTTTAAGCTCCAACACTAAAGAGTGTTTCAAAGTCATTCTCAAAGCTCTAGAGATTTTTAAAATCCAAATGAACCAAGCTGAACGCTGTGGTGTGATATATAATAAAATCTACTCCAAGATTCACCTACTTAAAGATATACGATACATTTGGATAAGAGAAAATGAAATTTTAAAATCTAAATATATATGAATCAAATGGTTAAAAAAATAAATAGAAGTTTCTTGCTTAGAGTAATAAACGCAAACTTCTTGGTGGATATCCTTAATCCTGATTTTAGAATGAGTCCGAAAAGAAATTACCGGAGTGAAAACCAGGTAATGGAAGAAATGATGAGCATGTTTCTCTATAGAACAACCTCCCTTCCCTAACCGCTAACTATGTTGGTACTTACTCATCACATTCTAGCTCAGAATTGCCATTCTGGTCCTTTTATTCTTGTTAGTCACACCAGCATTTGTACACTGCTTTCCACATAAAAAGAAAAGTAAATGGTTCATTTGTCCCTAAACTTTGTGTCTTACACAACACAACATTAAGCATATTTCAAATAAAAATTTTCAATTTTCACTAGCTATGTCAAAGGTTAGTACCCAAGCTACAACCACAGATTTTAAAAGACTGTTCAAATGAACAGAAAGCTTTGATTTTCAAGTTCTGATCAGAAAATAACCATGGCAGACTGTTGAGAAATTAAAAATATCATCAGAAAGCCCTTAAGTATTACTTAGCAAAACAGCTATGACCCAAAATAACATGTTATGTTTGTTATTCACTTTAATAATGACTGAAACTGAATAAATGAAATTTGCTTGGAAAATAAGGTTTTGAAGGAAGATGAAAACTGTACATTTAAGTGTATGAAATCAGAAAGATATAAAGTAATATAAGTATCCATCACATAACTGGCCTTTAAACCACGTAAAACTCATTGATACCCACACAGGAGGCCAAGGAAACGCCAACTTCCAACTCAAGAAACTATAAACAAAATTCCAACACTTTCTAGACACCATTGGGTAACGAATTTGAAGGAGTACCCTGAGTAAACAAACATTCACAATCATTCAGCATTACCTCCCATTCTAGAAGGGGATAATCCATTTTAAATTACTCCTGAATTCATCAAAATACAGTTCACAGAGTAATTACACTGGTGATGATTCAGGAGACACTTTAAAAGAGTATTACAGCTGTATTGTGATATATGTAGTTCAAATACATTTTGCCCATTTAAAATGTACAATATTTGATGAGTTCCAGTACAATCACAGATATATGCAAACCATCACCACGGTCAAGAGAAGTGAAGATAAAACAAGAGAACAGGAAGAGAGGAAAAAAAAAAAACACGAAGAGAAGGAGAGAAAGAAAAGAGAACAGACTTGGAGGTACATATTCCAGGGCGAGTTCTTGGGGTCTTTATTGTTTTAGGATTTCTCAGTATGCGTCGTGGTAACAGAGCTTTATTTGCCTGGTTGCCAAATAATCTCTCTTCCCAAAGAATATGAGAGAGAAAGCAAAAGAGAACTGTTCATTTGCAAAACTGAGACTCACCGAGTTAAAAAATTAAGTTGTACAGATCAGAAATGTAATCATAGGAGACAAGCTCTGAGAGTTTTTCAATCACTGTGGGGCTGCATCAATTTAAAGTCATGTTACATTAAAGAGAAAAACGTCTGGGAGAGTCTCTTCGTGTCACTTTAGATTAGATCTGTTGTTGTTATCGGGCTGTGCATTTTGTTGGCTATATTTTACATTTTAAAGATATTGTTCAATGCCCATAAATAAAAAACTTATAACCTACGACTTTTTCTCCATTGCCCAGAGATTAGTAGATGGTGCAAATTAACAAGAAGAGCAAAACTCTCAGTGTTCATCTAGATTCATATTAACATATTAACTAACTTGCTTGGAGTAATCTAACATAGGCCAACTTCCAGTGATTTTTTTTGTTTTTAATTCTGCTCCACTTAATGTAAGAGTTATCCAAAATCAATCTGTGATCTATCTCCCTTCACCTATTCTATATCACGCGGGGGGGAATTGGAAAATTCCATCTGGTGTGTTTCAATGTTTCCTCAAGTACAACTTCCTTTATCTCACCAAGATCTTGTTAAATTGCATATGAGTTTAGTCCCGGACTCCAAGGACTTCTAAACATCAAGTTGCATAAAAGTGACATTTCACCAATTTAAGTAATAGGTTTTCAAATTGTGAAGCATGTAATTGCAACGATAAATCCACCTTGCTTTCCTCTATGGCTAGACATCTGTATCTTTAACAAACAAAAGTGGCAGTTTAAAAACAATTAGACTCAAAAACTCTAATGAATAAAAATCACTGTCTCTACAGATAGCACATAAACTTAGATGCACACCGGAGTGTGCTTCTACACTGCACGGCACACACCGGACAGGGACATTCTGAGCCAAGAAGGGCCCTGGCCCCAAAGTTGTGCTTGTCCTACTTTGCTTTCCAGAATGGAGACCACTGTAGACATCATAAATCTAGAGAACACATTAAAACCTTGATGTGCCTGTCATCAATGTAGCTGCTTTATCAGGGCATTTTTTTTTTCCTTAGAGGAAGGAGAATAGTTTTCCTGTAGGTTGACAGGAAAATTTAAAAAGCATTGTCTGTGACCTCATATAGTCAAATCATGACTCCTGTCAACAAACAGCCTCCTGGCCTCCTCACACACCCTCAGTCCTATAGAGTTACATCATACACACATTTACCTGAATTATCAAAGACATTTAAAAAGGCAAGCAAAGGCCAGGCATGGTGGCTCACGCCTGCAATCCCAGCATTTTGGGAGACTGAGTGAGGAGGATTGCTTAAGCCTAGGTGGTTGAGCCCAGCCTGGGAAACATGGCAAAATCCCATCTCTACAAATATAAATATAAATATAAATATATATATATATATATATATGTATGTATGTATATGTGTGTGTGTATATATATGTATTTATATATATTTATATATATGTATATACACACACATGCACATACATAAATATAAATATAAATCAGCCAGGCATGGTGACACACATCTGCAGTACAAGCTACTCAGGATGCTGAGGCAGGAGGATCATTTGAGCCTGGGAGTTCCAGGCTGCAGTGAGCTGTGATTACACCACTGCATTCTAGCCTGGGTGACATAGTGAGAGCCCGTCTTAAAAAGAAAAAATAAAAGAAAAGAAAGTCAAGCACAGGGAGGGAGAGGGACAGTAAAAAAATTGACGGGGGGAGATGCCTTGGCCTCTGCTTTTTGTGGAAAAGGAGGCTGCTACATAAATACAAGGAAGAAACCAGCATATGAGTTTCCAAACTGACTTTGAGTTGCCAAGGGCATGAAGTCTGGAAGGATCTTTGAGGGTCATTTGACTCCACTCCACTTCCAGCTTATATGCTGACTTCAGAACCTGACCTGTGTAGAAGATGAGTCTCCACGGTCCGCACGGCACACAGAATTATTTATCCCTATACCCCTATATATTACAGCCCCTTTCCCGGTAGGTGAAGTAACTGTTTGCTGAGAGAATGGATGAATCTTGCCTTTAACGTTTCAGGCATGTGTGAAACACTTTCCGAGACACCCGGCACCTAGTAACTTTCAATAGATTTCTGAGCCCTCTGTTAAGTTTCTGCGTCTCTATTAAGGTCAGAAGCCCAGAATCTGGCAGAAGAGTGTGGTTCAGCTCTCATCTCATCGGCAGGATCACGTGTCTCAACACAGCCAGGATTTAGGAACAGCAATATTCCATCTTAGACAGTTCACCACTCCGTAGGATTATTTGGCACCCTCGATTTTTGTTCTGCTGCTCACGTCACACAAAGGCTATTTCTCTCTACTTTGTATCTCTAGCATTTTTCCCACACTGGAGTTGTACCTATATACATTGCTGCTTCTACCAGCTGGAAAGTAGTAGAACCAACAATCCTCGCTTTGGCCAGCGGTGCTAGGAACTAACAACTCCACATATCCTGCAAGGCAGGCAGGAGAAGTTAGGAAGGATCAGGGAGGAAGGGAACAGACTTTTATGACTGTGGATGCAGGGCAATGGGCTCCCGCGTTGTGGTAGACAGAATGATGCCTATTTCCTGACCAAAGATGTCCAGGTCCTAATCCCTGAAATTCATGAATATGGTGGACTGTGTGGTGAAGGGGAATTCAGGCTACCAGTGAAATTAAGGTTGTTAATCAGCTTGAATTAAAATAGGGAGAGGGGCTGGGTGTGGTGGCTCACACCTGTAATCTCAGCACTTTGGGAGGCCAAGGCAGGCAGATCACTTGAAGTCAAGAGTTTGAGACCAGCCTGGCCAACATGTTGAAACCCCATCTCTACTAAAAATTAGCTGGCATGGTGGTATGTGCCTGTGGTCCCAGATACTCAGGAGACTGAGGCAGGAGAATTGCTTGAACCCACAAGGCAGAGGTTGCAGTGAGCCAAGATCAAGCCACTGTACTCCAGTCTGGGTGACAAAGCAAGGCTCTGTCTCACAAACAAAATAAAAATAAATAGGGAGAGGACCCTAATTATCCAGGTGGGCCAAACGAAATCACAAAGATCCCTAAAGGTAGAAAAAAAAGGCAGGAGAAGAGTCCTGGCAAAATGTGACCATGAAAGAAAGACAGAGATGCAAACTTGCTGGCTTTGAAAAATGGAGGAAGAGGCCATAGCAGAGGAATGTGTCAGCCTCTACATCATGGGAAAAGGTCAAGGAATGATCTTCCCCCAGAGCCTCCAGAAAGAAATGCCGACATTTTAGCCCAAGGAGACCCCTGTGGGACTTCTATCCCACAGAACTGAAAGATAATACATTTATGTTGTTTTGCTGCTACATTGGGGATAATTTGTTGCAGCGGCAAGTGGAAACTAATACACTTGGAAACAATGGCTGTAATGCATCCATCGGTCCACTGGTTTTCTAACCTGCAAGTGTTCAAAGTGTTGATTTACTTTAAAATAATTAAGCCAGGCTCTGGGGATTAGAAAGACCAAAAAATTTTATCTATTATCATTATTACTTCCACTACTGTTTTTATGTATATATTTATTATTTTACTTTTCAGCTGTTCTTATTTAATTGGCAAGAATCAGAAATAAATTGAGATGGAATGGTCCACACAGGGCCCCTGCTAAGACAGGCAGTGTGGCTGATAGATGAGACCACTGGTCAGCAATGTGTTTGTGTCTCCATTGTGCCCCCTTATTCACTGTCCTTCCTGGAGCCAGTTAGTCGCTCATCTGTGAAATGGGAATAAAAACAGTCCCAATATCTCAA
Source organism: Macaca thibetana thibetana (assembly GCF_024542745.1). NCBI lineage: Eukaryota > Metazoa > Chordata > Mammalia > Primates > Cercopithecidae > Macaca > Macaca thibetana. The sequence goes on along the minus strand of NC_065597.1, from coordinate 21,241,746 downwards.
AGATCACTGTCTTAGTCTGTTTTCTTTCTCTTTTTTTTGAGATGGAATCACCCAGGCTAGAGTGCAGTGTCATGATCTCGGCTCACTGCAACCTCCACCTTCCAGGTTCAAGCGATTCTCCCGCCTCAGTCTCCCAAATAGCTGGGATCGCAGGCATGCACCACCATGCCAGGCTAATTGTGTACTTTTAGTAGAGACAGGGCTTCACCATGTTGGCCAGGCTGGTCTTGGAAATCCTGACCTCAAGTGATCCACCCGCCTCAGCCTCCCAAAGTGCTGGGATTACAGGCATGAGCCACTGTGCCAGACCTAATACAGGTCCGTTTTTGCACTACTATGAAGACACTACCTGAGACTGGGTAATTTATACAGGGAAGAGGTTTATTGACTCACAGTTCCGCATGGCTGGTGAGGTCTCAGGAAACTTACAATCATGGCAGAAGGCAAAGAAGAAGCAAGTACCTTCTTCACAAAGCAGCAGGAAAGAGAATGAAGCCCAGGGGAAACTGCCATTTATACAACTCTCAGATCTCGTGAGAACTCACACACAATCGTGAGAACAGCATGGGGGATACTGCCACCATCGGCCAATCACCTCCTACCAGGTCCCTATCTGGGCACATAGGGATTATGGAGATGACAGTTCAAGATGAGATTTGGGTGGGGACACAACCAAACCATATCAATCTTTATGAGGATTAACGAAGATGAAACACTGTGCATAAAACATCACGTAAGCACAACACCTGATACATAGCAGGGGCTTGATACGGGGAAGAAAATGACCTATGGGACTTCAGTGATTTTACAAAGAGTACACAGTTAAAAAAGAAAGCCAGAAATATCAAGCAATCTTCCATCCTCTAACACTCTTTCTCCAGTAATATCCTGCATCGACTACCAAACCCCGCCATGTCTCAAACCACTGGATTTTGGCCCATATTGGCTAAACAGCAAAGACAATCCTCTTAATTTAACCCATTCTCATGGTAATCTCTGTAAAGCTGCTTGACAAAGATTAAGTATCACATACTGTCATATCAGTAGAACTAAAATATACCACGCAGTATCCCTAGTTTCCAGTCCAGCTCCAAATTTTTAAATGACGAACCTTTTTATTGGTAATATTTATTCATTGCTATTGATATTTAACTATTTTCACAATGATAAAGTAGCTCATTAACAAACAAATAACGACATAAAATCAAACTATGAAACCAACTGAGTGTGAAACTGAACGGAGCATCACTGGGCATTAAGGTTACAAAGAAAGAAAAGCCTGGCCTTGCTTTTAGCAGGCTTAGCAACTTTTTCAGGGACCTGCGACACGAATATTCAACAAAGAAAGTGCTAGGCAGTGTGGCTAAATGGCATGATTAGAAGGGACAGCATATTCAGAGGGAGGTGCAATCCCTGAGTGCTGAGGCCCGGGAAGAGGCTTCAGGAGGAGACCAGACTTGGGGGATGACAGGAGATGGGAGTGCAGACAGCGACCACAGGGCTGACAGCAGCAGACATCGATTGCGCACAGAATTCCAGGCACTGTTGCTTGGTGGTTTATCATCTAAACTCTCCCAAAAGCCCTAAGAGGTAGGAACAATTACAAACCAACCACCTTTTACAGATGAGGAAATTGAAGTTCAGAGGGGTTCAGTACTTGGCTAGTGGTCGCACAGGTAGGAATTAGCTTGAACTGGGACCCCTCAGCCCGACCCTGAACGCGCTCAGATACTCCTGAAGGAGGAGCTGCAGTGACTTTGGGTGACGAAGCACCGACAGGGAAATAGGGATCCTGAGACTTGAGGGTCCAGGGGGTCAGTCTGCAATGTGGAGCTGATGTAGACCCAGTCATGAGCCCAGCCCTAGGCAGTAGGGCACGGGCAGCAGGGAGGCAAGGTGAGTCTGACAGGCCAGGTGCCCCTGCCCCCATGGCTGAGAAGGGCAGACTCTGGAACACAGGTTACACCTCTCATTTCAGTGCTTAGAAGAGCAGAGACAGCTGTATGGGGGAGGCGCGGGGCCAGGCGTGACATGCTCACACCCCGGACAGGTCTGGAGACAGCCTCCTGAAACTGCCCTGGGGGCCCCAGAGGCCCTGAGGTCTCCAGGGCTTGTCACTCAGGCACCGAATACACTTAGTCTAATTGGATATTATTCCTTCTTTATGAAGCCAAGCAGGTTGTTACCTAGTTCCCTGGGTAAGACATTTGCAGCTTCATTTTGCAATTACATCTCCCTGGTATTTGTCACGGCACAGAAGTGAAATTTCTGTGTCTCTGGTCCCCAATGTCATCTTTTCCTTCTGTTTAAAATCTAGGTGCTATGCCAGTTCTTTTTTAATCTGTAAGCTCTTTTCCACCCTCTCTCCCCCAAAAATCCTGCAATATTTGACCAATTATTTTCTCAGTCACATGAAAAATAGATGCCATTCGCATTGCCACTATGGCAGTTGTGAGAGCTGCTCACAAGTATCTTGATCTTCAATTCTTTAGGGCACACAGTAGGATAGTGCTTATCTTGTGAATTGAGGCATGACCATTGACTTGCTTTCACCAATGGATTGTGGGAAGAAGCAAGATTTCCGGTGGAAGCATTCAAGCCAGACACTAATCTCCCATGCTCCCTTGTATTAGGGAAAGAACAGAGGCACACGTAAGAGATGGTGTTGAGGTCAGCCTGGATCCCTGAAGGACTTTTTTGTTTGTTTGTTTGTTTGTTTGAGACAGAGTCTCACTCTGTCACCCAGGCTGGAGGACAGTGGCATGATCTCAGCTCTCTGCATCCTCTGCCTCCAGGGTTCAAGCAATTCTTGTGCCTCAGTCTCCCAAGTAGCTGGGATGGCAGGTGCACGCCACCATACCTGACTAACCTTTGTATTTTTAGTAGAGATGGAGTTTCACCATGTCGGCCTGGCTGGTCTCAAACTTCTGGCCTCCAGTGATCCACCCACCTCCCAAAGTGCTGGGATTACAGGTGTGAGGCATTGGGCCCAGACAGATCCCTGAATGACTTTAAAGCACAGCCCCTTACCCCCATGTGTGGTCAGATATCATGAATGGGAAATGAATTCACTGTGCTAAGCCACCAAGATCCGGGCATGTCTGTTACAGCAGCACACTCCAGTGCAGCCTGCCTGAGAAGCCTTTTTAAGCAGCTCAAGTTCCATCCTGTGTTCCATCTCTTTCTCATGAGGTTGGCTTTTACTTTGCCTTCCAGCATTACCAGACTGTTCATGAGTTATCAAGGGTAGACCAGGCAGGCCTCCCAAGGTGCAATATTTATCCTAAATTTTGCATCCTTTTTGGTTCCTCTCTATGCTGCATACCCCCTTCCTTGGACCTAATTCAGATTTATAGAACAAGAAAGTGTTTCTCACTGCCTTGTCTTGAAGGGGACGTAGGTGAACGCACCCACATTTCAGCTACAAAACTCAAATGCTGACACGGCCCATCTATCAGGCTTCATGGGACTTTGCAGAATCCAACACAAACTAGAGAGGTAGTCAAGGAAGGGGTTACTCCTCCATTTCACCCTGGCAAATCACCACCATTCCTGGGGCCTGGATCCTATACGGCACACAGTAAAATTACACTTCCCTGTCCTTTTGAATTTTCGCATGGCCATTGACTTGCTTTGGCCAATGCAAATTGTTTCCTCTGAGGTTACATCTATTTCTGCCAGCCTAGACTGATCAGCCTCTGCCCTCAGAGAAGAAATCAATCTACCCTTCTCCATGGAGTGAGCCTTCCTTCTGTGACAGCGCTAGACTGCCAAAGAAGCAGAGAGCTGAAATGTTCCCAGCAGCTCTACAGCTGAGGCCAGGTGCTAGCCTCTGGAATGAGGCTGGACTAGGCAGGGCAGTTCCCCGCCCTGCATTCCAAACAGGATGCTCACCTGCTTGCTGCTCCCACATACCTTTCCCAAGTACACCACATAATAATAACAAAAGAATACGATCAAATAAATAGAGCTCCCATGATTATGTACCATGGTAGCAAATAATTAAAGCTACCAGGATCTTAACATGCATTATCTCCAGTGTCCAAAACACATTCAGCTCAGAAAGGGTAGGTGCAGTTAATGACAGAGCCTGGATTTGAACCACATTCTTTCCACACCATATTCTGGTCCTTCCCACTCCTGCAACCTTCCTCCCTTCATGCATTTTCTTTGAGCTCTTCTCCCTGCTAGGAAGATCTTCTCCAATCCTAGCTCTGCTGCAAAGCCTGGTTCCCACTGCAAAGTCACTCCCTGTTATTCATTCTCACCCTGAACTCTTCCTTCTGGAACCACTTTTCTATAGTGTTGGAAACAGAGTTAGCACACTGATTCTAAGCACACAGTCCAGCAGCCTAATTTTTCTATGTTTCCAAGACGTCAATGTTATCTTGACAATGCAGCAGCAGCAGCAGGAGCAACAGCAACTGCCAAGGTCTGCAAGTGGCTCCAAGACGCTGGGGACTTTATTAAGCAGTTCCCAGGTGTGATCGCTATCTCTTGCACTCATACACTCAGCTCAGATGTCACCTCACCAGTGAAGTCTTCCCCAAGAACCTGACAAGACCAGTGCCCAGCACACAGTAGGCCCACAGCATGTATTTGATGAATAAGTGAACAAAAGGAAGAATGAATGAAAAAAGCTCTTCAAAGTCATGCCTCTGGACTCCTTGTGATGTGTGAGTCCCCTGCCACAGCCATAAGAAGTCTCAAGCGGTTCTACCATCACCTTTTTGAGAAGTAACACCCACCCTAGACTCATGGGAAACTGGCAGCGTGGGAATTAAACTCAGTGTCTGTTCTCTTCCACGGAGCGGCGCCAGGGCCAGAACCCAAAATAAATTCCTTTCAGCCCTCTAGCCTTTCAGTAGGAATATCTGAAGTATCTTTAATCAAACTTTAGAGGCTGAAATTGCCCACAATTCTAGAAATGCCTCCAGTTACTATGGATTTATCAGTGAAGAGAATGAAATAAAGAAAATTTGTTTCATAGTTAAAGCCAAGGCCACTTTATCCCAGATGTACTTAAATCACTTAGCTCTTAACGGAATCTTTAACTATAAATATACTAAATTTGGTAGTAGGATAGATTAACTACAAAAGGAAATTAACACTGCCTTAGAGAATGGAGATAACATATTAAACCACTGATAGGCTACTTTTAAGAATTATAACTGGGTAGACCTAACATTTTTAAATGGATATTAGAGATGATGAAATGCCACTCAGCCACCCTCTGAAATGCAATTGAATTTACATTGATTAAGGAGAAAGAGGGGAAATCTAATATTATATAAAGCCTTTCATTAAAAACTTTAAACAAGCCCCAAAATGACTCCTTAGGAAACAGGTTTTGGGTGACTAAGCAGTGTGTCATTAGCCCTCTGGTGAGAAAATGCAGGATTTAGTTCCACATGAGAGACAGAGAAAGAGAGAGAGAGAGTGTGTGTGTGTGTGTGTGCACATGCATGTGTGTGCCGGGTTTCAATGGTGGGTAAATTAGCACTTGCCTTCCAAAAAGACCAGCAGCAACTACAAAAGTTTGCAGGGCTTTGTCATTAGCCTGTTTGCATTCTCCAAAACAAACTGACAGTCTCATGATGCAGGACATTAAAAATCCTCAGCGGTATCGACTGCCTGAAGCCAATGCTTCCCCGTTAAATACAGCGCGGCTCAATTAAGAGCTCTTCAATATACAATTTAATTTTTCTTTCATCTTGATCCACAGCCTGGCTCAAAATGAGGAATGTTAGAATAGATGTACTTTGAATATTGAAGCAAGTCTTTATAAATAAACCTATCACCCTTGTAATGATTTCTGTCATAACATGACAAAATAGATGAAGCTCAGCATCTGGAACCTCAGCTCACACGTCATTTTTCCAGCATCACCAGGACCTACAATTTTTTTTTTTTTTTTCTTTTTGGCTTTTCTCGTACTTTTTTCCAGTTATCTTTGAATGACATTCTGCTGTTTGAGAAAAGTTTATCCTTTTTTCTTTTCATTCCCTGTGTGGCAATTCTTCAGAAAGAACGAAGAAAATTACTATTCTGCTACTTACATGTAAGGGAAAGCAGGTAACTTATAAATGAATTATGAAGGTCTTACCCTTGGAAAGACATACATATTTCATCATAAATGTGATCCATTACACTTATTCTACATACAGTATTTATATTTATACATGATTATTCAAGGTTTGGTTTTTTTTTAATCTCCACAAGCCCATACTTTCAAAAGCAAATCTGACATTCTCTTTTAACCTGTAAAGCTCAAAATAGAGGTACTCCCAATTGACCCCACATGTATAGTCTCTCTGGATGGAAGGTATTAGATTTACAAAGAATACAGAGAATCACGAGATTGCTCAAAGGTGTACATATTATACAGAACAATGTTCAGATAGCTCCATGAGCTTGCTATGAGTCAAAGAGGAAGATGTTTCACTTTGGACCAGAGACAATTTCTTATATTGAAACATATTCATAAAAAACAGACTTGACAACAGTTAACACCTTGGACAGAACTGTGTAGTACTGACGTGCATTTGTGACAGCTGGCTTGAGCTAGATGAAGAAGGAAGAGGGCTCTCTCTCCTAAAGTGCATAAAGTATCAGTGGAGCAGCCTAACACCCGTTCCCTTTCTGATCAAATCATTCTAGTTGGTCTTTTCCGGCTGCAGAGGTCCTTGCTGAGTTGGGACCTAAGGTGACATCACAGTCACATCACGATGACAAATGTAAACTTATTTAAAATGTACTGGTTTTAACCCATTGTATTTGATTTTATGTTATAATTTATAACGTTTTTTAAAAATTCAAACTGCATTTCATATTTTTCAACTCGTTCACTCCCTATTTACCATGAAATAGACATTACACATAAATGTGCATATGTATATACATTCAAATACAACCATTCCCAATAGGAATTGACAAAACCACCCATATTTTAAACACACTCCTTCCATTCTTACTCTTCTTTCCCCAGATGCTGCACTTAATATTATTTGGAAAGAACTGAAAAAATAAATAAATAAATAAAAAGCTGTAAGACAATTTTTAATTGTCAGAGATGGAGCACTTAGAATTTATCGTAATTAACTAGTCATTATTTCAAATAAGAACATTAATTGGTATGTTCAGAAAATCTGCAGCATTGCAAAATTTAAAATAAACATTACAAAGATATCATTTACAACTAATCTATATTTACCACTGAAGTGAGCTTCAAACTATATTTCTTTCTATTATGATTTTATTGGCTACAGCACACAGGAAATGGAGTGTGTTATGCACAGCTTCCTAAATACCTAAATTTATAAAACCCAATTACATAAATTAATTAGGAATGAACGCATGCATTTGTTTGCAACTGCAACATATTAAACATGACAAAATTAATAAAGAGACCCTAAAAGAAAAAATAATGCCACATATTCATTTTCCGTAACAGATTTTTATGAGATTTAATTTGACTTATCTAGTCCTAAGGGTCATGCCTCTTAATAAATACGCAGTGTCTCACCATTTCATATATACATGTAATGGTATGTTTTTATGGCTCCTAAAGGACCAAGAATATATAAATTCAAGAGTATTTATTTCAAGATTCAGAGACAGAATGGCAAAGAATTACTCAAATGTTATTTCTATCTTCCTCATCTCCGACATTGTTATCAAACACAGCTTTTTGGTAATTAGAGTGATTCACCATTACCTAGCTTTATTATAGAAAACATCCAGTAAAACAAGCTTACTCTGAGCTCCATGAAGGAATAAAACATTGGCATATGATCAAGCTAGTCAGAAGAGCACTGTGAGGCCGTATGGAGAGGTTCATGCCTGTAATCCCAGCACTGTGGGAGGCCAAGGCGGGCGGATCACCTGAGGTCGGGAGTCCGAGACCAGCCTGGCCAACATGGCGAAACCCTGTCTCTACTAAAAATACAAAAACCAGCTGGGAGTGGTGACAAATGCCTGTAATTCCAGGTCCTCAGGAGGCTGAGGTAGGAGGATTGCTTGAGCCCAGGAAGTTGATGCTGCAGTGAGCTAAGATCACGCCACTGTACTCCAGTCTTCCAGCCTGAGCAAAAGAGCGAGATTCTATCTCAAAAACAGGGCGGAAAAAAAAAAAGCATTGTTGGAAACAGACCCCCCCTCTTGTTTTTTTTTTTTTTTTTTTTGATAGGGTCTCGCTCTGTCACCCAGGCTGAAAATGCAGTGGCACAATCACAGATCACGGCAGCCTCATTATCCCAGCAATGCACTGTTATCCTGTTACCGGACATAACAGATGCTACATCTATTACATCTTCAAACTAAAGAGACTCTGAAACAAGTCACCAAAAAAGAATCCATTCTGCTTCTCAATTAAAGGAGTGAAAATTAAAATGAGAAGCTACTTTAATCCTAACAAAGTAACAAAGATTACCAAAAAAAGAATAAGAGAGATAATACTCAGTGTTGACAAAGATGTAATAAGATGAGCCCTCTCAGATAATGTTGGTAGAAAAACTACTTAATTCACTTCTGGTAAATATTTGGCAACATCTATCAGGGATATGAAAATTATGTATACATTTGAATCAAATAATTTTTAAGATTCTATGCTACAGATATGTAATAATTTATGTAGAAGAACAGTCATCAAAGCCCATTATTTAAAACTGAGGAAACAGCATAAATACATACAAAAAGAAAACACAAAATAATTCGTGGCATCTGCCTGGGATAGAGTAGGTCCATGTGGGTGATTAAGAGCATTATATTTTTAGAAAGTGGGCAAATGCTCATAAAACAGTGTTAACTGGTGAAAATGAGCAATAAGTATTACCAGCAGACAATGTAGAATTAATCCCAATTCTCCCTCTCCTTAGTCCTCTGGCCCTGGGAAAATTACTTCATCTTTGAATGCCTGAGTCTCCTCATCTGCAGAATGAGGATAACAAGGAATCTATCTTGATGAAACGCTATGCAGATTAAACTTTTTAATTCACATAAAACATTCAATTCTCAGTAAGGGAGAGGTATCATTAGCTCTTGTCATTATCTTAATTTTGCAACACAGAAAAGACTAAAAGGTTCTGAAACCCTACTTCGCCACTTCGTTTTAGTTGTGCGACCTTGGACGTATTCCTTAAATATTGCAGTTGTCTGAATAATCTAAACACGTTAGTTGTCTGAATAATCTAAAATATGTTAATAATTAACACTGTAGTCTAAAGGTAGTTCTGAAGGTGAGAAAAGACACTCAGCTGAATACTCTGAACGCTGGAGGTTCTCAATAATGATTTTCATAACTATTAATTGTATCTACAAAAGTATTCACCAAGAACCCCTTCAGTCTGAAACGAGAATTAAAAATAGAATAGGGTAAAATTCTAAATGTTTGATGGAAACACAAAGTTAATATTTATAGATGGTCTCTCAGTCCTACTCCAGTTAGTAGAGCAACATCAGCTTAGAAACTTCTCTCAGTCTTTCTCCCATCTTTCGAAGGTAAAGACCAAAATGGGGTCAACATTTAAAGTTCCTAATCTTAGAAACCCTAAAACACCAAGGTACTTTACCTTTACCTTTTTTTTTTTTGCTTCTAATTCTTCTCCTCCTCCTTTCTAATGGTTGTTCCTTTATTTTAACAACTAAAATACTTTTGCTGGGAAATTTAAAGAGAAAACAAACTACACTTCGATGACAGGCTCATTTCCAAAATTATTTATTTTCATTCTGGATTGATATTCCACTACTAATAACTTCAAAGAATTTAGCATAGCTGTTGTTATATCATACTATACCTCAAAACCCTGAAATGGTTCCCAGTAGAACATAGCATAAAAAATTTCAAACTCCTTCGCCTAGACATTCTAGATCCTACAAAGACTTCACCTGATTTCTTCTCTTCTTCCACTAATCGTCTATTGATAAACACAATGCAATGATGAAACAAAATACCAGCAAGTTAATAATGGAGAGAGGAAGGGAGGGAAGAAAGGAAGGAAACAACGAAAGAAAGAAAGAGAAGGAAGGGAAGGAAAGGAGGATGAGAGGATGGGAAGAAGGAAGGAAGGGAAGAAGGGAGGAAGGGAGGGAGGAAGGGAGGGAGGAAGGGAGGGAGGGAGGGAGGGAGGGAGGGAGGAAGGAAGGAAGGAAGGAAGGAAGGAAGGAAGGAAGGAAGGAAGGAAGGAAGGGAAGATAGATAGGTGTGGGTGGAAGGATGGATGGTCAGATGGGTGAAGGATAGGTGGGTGGGTGGGTAGATGAATAGATGGATAGAAGGAAGAAAACAAGGAAGGAAGGACGTATGGATGAATAGATGAATGAACAGATGGATGTATGGATATATGAAAGGGTAGATGAGTGGGTAGGTGGATGGATGGAAGGGTGGATAATTGGAAAGGCAGACTGAAGTGTAGATGGGTGGGTGGGTGAGTGGAAGGGTGGGTGGATTGGCAGATGGATGGATAGATGGATGGATGGGTGAATGGATGAATAGATGAATGTATGGAAGGGTGGATGGGTAGGTGGGCAGATGGACAAATGGATGAAGAATGAGTGGTTGTGTGGATGGACAGATGGATGCATGGATGATTGGATGGATAGAAGAATGAAAGGATGCATGAATGAACAGATGGGCCAATTGACATATGGATACATGGAGTTTTTCTATCCTAACTTATTGTTTTATGACATTTTTTCTGTTTGTCTACCTACCTCCCCATCTCTTTTCAACAGTAATAATTCTACTTCCAACTCTCACAAAGTCTTCCATGACCCCCCACATTCCATCCCCATCACTGGAAAAGATTGCTCTGTGCTCTGAACTTCCATAATTTTTATGTCACCCTGTCCAGCTCACCACAGAGTTCTTTAACAACCAGCTCCTCTGCCTCCTGGATTTGAGCTTCTACAAGTCAGGACTAATTTAAGCCCCATGTTCATGTCTGCCATAACACGGCATCTTCAACAAAACAGTTTATTCATTCATAATTATTTATTAACTGATTGGATATCCCAAATAACTTTTAATTCTTCTTTTTAACATCCACAAGGCAAGAATCTAGAATTTAAAATTCTCTATTCTCTGATCTTAGAAAATATGGTGGTCTAAATTTACCTAACTAATGGCAAGGAGGTAAGACATAAAAACCAAAAGGGTCTAACTTTGCTTCCATCACAGACTTGCTATGCAATCTGAGACTCATCTTTTCTCTCCTCTCCTCATATTCCTCATCCCAGTACCCAGGTGTGTAATCAGGTATTTCTTAAGGCCTTCCTGCCTCTCCAATTCTGCAGTCCCATGATTCAGATGGCAACAGAAGGCACCCACTATGGGTCTAACATTGTGCTTCTTGGAACTAAAAATCAAAACAACTGAACCCACGGAAATAGAGAGTAGAAAAAATGGTTACCAGAAGCTGGGAAGGGTAATGGGGTGTTGATGGGGAGGTGGGGATGGTTAATGGGTACCAAAAAAAATAGAAAGAATGATTAAGACCTACTATTTGACAACACAACAGGGTGACTATAGTCAATAGTAACTTAAATTGCACATGTTTAAATAACTAAAAGAGTAATTGGATTGTCTGTAACACAAAGGATAAATGCTTGAAGGGATGGATACCCTATTCTTCATATGTGATTAAATCACATTGCACGCCTGTATCAAAACATCTCATGTACCCCACAAATACAAACAACTACTATGTACCCATTAACATTAAAAATAAAAAATTTTTAAAAAGAGATTAGGGTTCAAAAGAACAACAACAACAAAAAAAAAAAAAAAAACCACGCTGGAGGCTCTGCCCACATCTGGTAATAAACAGCTTTTCACATTCTTGTTCTCTCCAAATAGGAAGCCAGCTGCTATGGCTCTCAAAGACCTGCTCTTGCTACAGGTAGTACAAACTGTCATGCCTCTGGGCAGACAGTGCCCTCACCACCTGCCCCGTCACTCTTCTCATCATTCCTGTCCCTGGAGTTGAGGGGATGGCTGACAACATGTCAGAGGCCACAGCATCATGTCCAAGCAGACTATAGGGACACACTTGTTACCCAACAACTCTCCAGAATTGCAAAGGTTTCAAGGCAGCAAGCTTCCACACTCACTGTTGACCCAGGTCCACTCTCAAAAGCCATGCATAGGGCTTTTTCCAGGCAAGGTCTCCTTTATGTAATCACACTATGAAAAAGGGAGGAGAGCAAAATGTGATTCATCTGTCACTGCTACACCAGTGAGGAAAATCACTAGCATGTGCTTGCCCAAGACCTTCTTGAACACTGAGCCTCATTATTTTACCTGCTCCACCATCCCTTCTCCATCTAGTTTTATGCTCTCACCTATCCATAAGTTCCTCCCCAGTTCTCCTCCCAACCTGTGGTCGCAAGGATGTTAACTGACATCTCTTGATCTTGCCTTCATTTTGCAGATGGAGACACGGACTTCTTGTCAACTAAGACAAGTTTGCCTAATTATATTATTGAATATGTTTTATTTCTGCCAAGAGAAATATATCGAATATCTCCCCATAAAGACACGGAGAATTTTGCCTTTTCCTTCATAAACTTCTATCCAAATACACTCAAAATATTTATTATACAACTTAACAAATTTCTCTTCTCCATTGAAACATATTTCCCTTTTGAATGAACCTACCCATCATTAAACTTACTTAATATTGATTCATCCCAGAACATGAGCCAGTGCTGCCGTTTGCCAAATATACTTCCCCAGTCATCTCCTTAGGGCCCCCAAACCATTGCAGGATGGGCAGGCAAAGGTGGGTGTCTTGATTTTGCGCTAAGTCCAACAGAAGCACAGCGAGGTTAAATGAACTCCGCCAGGCTCTGCAGTTTCTCACCTATCCTCAGGCCTTTTTCTTCCCCACCATCCAGCCTTACGGCCTTTACTTGACCTCCCCTTTCTAAAGACACCAGTTCAAGGATAGGCTGAGGCAGGAATATGACTGTATTTTGTTTTCCCACCATAATCCAGAGGGTCTAGTTCTATTTCCTTTACTTGGTCCTTGGCAGACAGCCTCTGCAGGAACCGGCGCTACTGAAATATGTTTTTATTTTCTGTTTTGACCTTCTCAACATCAGTTATAGTGTTGAGGACAAAATAATTGCTCATTTATTCACCTATGCTGTTCCAGGAACTATTCCAGGAATTCAAGTGGTAAACACAACAAATGTCTTTTCTTCATGGAGCATTTAAAAAGACAAAAACAAAAAAACAAAAAACCACCACACTATGAAAAAAACAAAAAATTACAAATATAATGAGAGGTTGAGCTATTTTTTAAAGTGGGGACACAGTACAGAGACAGAGAACTGGGGGGGACCCTATTTTAGACAGTGTGTAAATACTGCTGACAAATGGATTCATTCTAAGTTCCTGGTACTCCAGTCAAATGACATTTCTTTCCCAGTGAAATTTTATTTTTAAAATGTTAAGAGCTGAAATACATGCACTTACAAAAATGTTCCCCAAACAGAAAACTGATTTGACAAACAGATCAACAATCAAGTCAATGAATGTGATGGTTACAACCGAGGTCTAGATGGCTTTTTTGAGATTCAGTTCTTGAAAAGATGACTAACTTAGCTGTGTTCCAACAACCTAAGGCTTAAAATGCATAAAGCCAGATCCACTGAATTTAAAAATCTGACCAGCTACACACCTGGAAAAGGAAGGGAATAGAAGGATGAGGCATGGGCCAAGGGTTTGGAGAACCACCCTTCCTTCATTCCTTCCTTTCTACCACAGGCCTCAAGGTCATGGCATGTTGGACCAGGACCAACAACTCTTCCACATCAGTAATCTGAGCCCAGCCTAGAAAGGAAGATGGGACAACAGTGTCCTCAAGACATTACTGGTCTGGAATCACCTAGGTTTGTGGGGAGACCAGAGGCCATGTCAAAATTATTCCCTTATTTAGCAGGTTTTCAGCCAGATTGCAAGAACAGGATGAAAGAGGCTAGTAAAAGCTTGGGAAAGGAAAGAGGTGGTCACAAGTAGAGTTTAAAGAGGAAAAATCAAAAATAAAATGAAGGCTGGATGTGGTGGCTCACATCTGTAATCCTAGCACTTTGGGAGGCCAAGGCAGGCGGACTGCCTGAGTTCAGGAGTTCATGACCAGCCTGGGCAACATGGCAAACTCCTGTCTCTACTAAAAATACAAAAAAAATTAGCCAGGCATGGTGGCACGTGCCTGTAATCCACCTACTCAGGAGACTGAGGCAAGAGAATCACTTGAACCTGGGAGGCAGAGGTTGCAGTGAACCGAGATCACGCCACTGCATTCCAGCCTTGGTGACAGAGTGAGACTGTCTCAAAAATTAAATAAATAAATAAATAACCCAAGGAACGCCCAGTGAGGGAACTGGGGGTCCAGGAGAGGGGTAAAGATGAGCTTAAGTGTGACTTAGAAATAATCCCACAAACACAACCTGGTAGGCATGGCTGGGGCAGGACTCTCTTCTAGAAGAGACTACATTGTTTTGGAAAACTATTAATACCTACTTCTCTCTTGCCTTTTTTTTCAACCTACTACTCATTTATTTGGCTTTGCCAAACATTTATCATTTGAGGTCTTAGTTATCAACATTTTAGACTTAGAATACAGTCTCAGAATAATCAAGCCCAAATCATTAATACGTTCTGGTCATGCCTTCTCATGCTTTCAATATTCGCATAAGCTTAATAAGTTTTCCTTACAACCTTAGCCTTTCTACACTCCCCATATAGTAATGTTATATTAATTTGTCTTCTCAAAACATAAGTGTCTTAACAGACAATCATTTTGGTTCTTAGTTGAAATTCCTTCCCTACTTCAATGATCACAGAAGAAAAGGAATATGCTGCCACGTTAATGAGTACATTTTAACACCGTATGACAAAAACATTTTATTTTGATGTTTCCAAATAGTACAGTCCCCTCTATCCAGGGTGGATTAATATGGGCATAGTGAAAGACCAGAAATGTTCATATTCTTTTCATGTCTATGTTCCTTATAACTGCTTCCATGAGAGTAAAGAGACTAGCTGTGTCTATTTAAAAGGCAGAAGTAAATGTTTACCTTTCGATCAAAAGCTTCTCTTCTGTTTGCCGTCCACTGTGCTCCCATACCCTCTCACAAATAAAATGAAAGGAATTGTTAATTGCAAGAATGGAATTTGGGAGTGACGCCTCTTTCCCCTCCAGCACAGCCCATCGTGAACACCCAGGGTCCAGCACATACAACCGAGTGGACGGGCCCAAGACAGAACTTGGTGACACTTTCTATAAACAGGTTCACCTTGGGCAAAGGCCACCACACTCTAAAATTAATCCATCTCTACAGATAACAAAACTTCCCCCAGGGCCTTAAACAAGGAAGTCAGATCTCCCAGAATGCGGATTAACTGATTAAAAAAAAAAAAAAAATCAAGGGAGAGCACAGTATTATTGATGATATTAAAAATTTTTGTGACACTTTCTGGTGTAATGGATGCTCTGCTAAGCACCAGGACAATACCAGTGTGAGCCCTCACAACATTTTACATGCAGGGAAACTGAGGCTCAGAGAAATCAGACATCTAAACCAAACCTTTGTTTTTATTCCTTTTCTCTCTTTTTTATTCCTTCCTCCTTTCTTTTCCTATTGTTGTCAGAGCAAATGCCCCAACCTTTATAGACACCCGCTAAAAGAACTGTCAGCAGGGGGAGAGGAATTAAAACAAACCCAGACAACTTAGCAGCGAGTCACATGAAAATCAGAAGTCTGGAGAGGAATTTTTAAGCTGCCTACTATGTGTGGAGGGGATCAGGGTCAGCCGCCAAGGCGACAGTCAGCAAACATTGCTCCTTCCGGTTTTACAGCTGACTCGATTCGATGTATGGCCTTAGAAATCTCTTGGCGACACTCAGTAACTTAAAAGAGGAGATATAAAGAAATGCATTATTTATTTCCTCCCTTGCCATTCCCACAGCTTTCCAAAGAAAATTAGGTTGCGCATTGACTACCAGGTCCTTGGTGATTTCTACTGAAGCCACTACCTTTGCAGCTCCACACATAAATCTTTTTCCTACTAGGAAATGGCTCTTCTTGCATACATTAGTGTTTTCCCTCATGCCATTGATCGCTCCATCCAACAGCCTGCTTAGTCTGTCAATGACTCACTGACAGTGAAATCTACAGACATAAATGCCATCAGCTGCTGGATTCGGACAAGCGAGAAGAGGGATCTTGGAGTCGGGAACTCAGCCTCAGACAGACATTCACAAGCGTGATTTTTTTATGGGAAAGGGGTAGGATGTCAGGTATACGTGACACAGACATCTGAATAAAAGAAGATCATCTACTCAGTCTCAGAAATAACAGGTGAGACGCACTAAGGAGATTCAGAACCTGTACCCTTTAAGCTGCTAGTGAGCTAATGGCATGCCACAGTGCTAGCATCTGGTAGAGCATAAAAAAGAGAAGAGCACATGAGAACACTGGCTTTCCTGGGTAGTACAAAGGTCATGATGCCGGACCCGCAGAGCAGGAAATACAACACAGGGAAAGATTAGTTGGCCCTTGGGTGAGAAATTTCTAGATGGCCATAGTGATGGACATCTCTATTGCTTCTCATCTTTTGCAGTCAATCCATAGATAATGCATGGGATTTTTTTTTTTTTTTTTAAGATGGAATCTTGCTCTGTCACCCAGGCTGGAGTGTAGTGGCGCAATCTCGGCCCACTGCAACCTCCACCTCCTGAGTTCAAGTGATTCTCCTGCCTCAGCCTCCCGAGTAGCTTGGATTACAGGCATGTGCCACCACGCCCTGCTAATTTTTTGTATTTTTAGTAGAAACGGGGTTTCGCCAAGTTAGCCAGGATGGTCTCCATCTCCTGATCTCGTGATCCACCCACCTCGGCCTCCCAAAGTGCGATGCATGGGAGATTTAATTATGAGTACAGAATGGAAGGTGAATGTTACGGACCATGATAAAGCAGAACTATAAGTAGCAGAAGTCACGGGTGAAAGGAGAAAAGAAGAGGTAGAGGGATTGATCAGGGCACCAAAAACCTCTTCTGACAAGAGAGGGAGTAAAGAACTCCCGGAGCAAAGAACCGTCCAGAGCAGTTTGAGCAAAACTGGAAACAAACATGTATATATACCATTACATACATGTATGCATGTGTGTGCGTGCATATATATATATATAGAAGATAGTGACATATACAAAATCTACAAAATCTGAAGTTACAAACATAATGGGAGGAAGGAGATACAACTATGGAAGATGGTAAAAATGAGTTAAATCCCTGTCCACAACAGCAAAAGTCATTAGATAGTGCCTGAAATCAACAGCTGAAGAAGTGGCAGTTTAAGCACAATCTTAAGACATAGGAAGCAGAAGACACGAGTGCATCACAAACAGAAATCTCTCCTAGAGGTTGCCTTTGTTCATCCCTGCAGCCAGCATCCAGAGAAACACTGGCATACAGCTCATTCTCTGTCATTATTTATGGAAGGAACAAATGAGTGGACAGAGCGGAGGGTGCGAAGGGAAGGGTGAGAGGCCATAGCTTGCTGTGGTTTGTCTCCTATAACACTGGATTTTTTCCCTACTGCTATCATATATTACCCTGCATGTGTATTGGGTGCGGGGGAGTGGGAACGGTGTCGTTTTTGTTTTTGCTGGTTTCATTCTAATTCCTCTGGTAGGAATCCAGCTCCCAGGATCTTCTCTGAATGCTGAGGATGTCCTCCATAAAAATGCAAGATCTGGGAATCAGTCTGGAAGTAGCTGCATGACCAGACAAGCCTGGCAGAGACCCCCAGAGGCACCTGCCCCAGGAGCGAGGAGGCAGCCTCAGATTGGAGACCTGGAGCATAGACGCCTGCAGGGACTGGATGGCTTACCCATTGCTACCAGGACACAGCAGCCACTTTTTAGTTAAACTCCAGTTGTAGGGAAGAGGAATGAAAACTGCCCTTTTCTCCACCATAACTACAAATTTGCTGTAAAAAGGAAAGGAACTGGAAGAAATTAAAGAAAATAAAAGAAAAACTACCAGTACAGGGAAGGGCGAGGAGTAAGTGACCTTGTCAGTTTCCAATGAGCAGTTAAAACATATGGGGGCTCTGTTTTCAAATTCTGCTTCTGCCAAGGACTCAGCAGCGTGGCCTCGGGCAAGTCGCTCACCTCCTCGCCTTGTCAATATGTCTTGATTGCACTGCCATCTTCCTCATTTGTCAAGTGAAGACAGTGACATCCTTTTCACAGGGTTATTAAAGGATTAAATCAAATAATGTCTGTAAACGTTTGGCATGCAATAGAGATGTGAAGTGTTATTTCCCTTCTCTCCTTCTCTCCTTGGGATGAACACTGGAAAAACACATAGCCTTCTGTCACAAAATGAGTTTACTCACAGGTAGTTCCTAAAAGGATGGGAGAAAAGTTTCATGGTAACGTTTACTAAGCTCAGATTCAAACTGACCTCAAAACATATGAAAAAAGAAGTTTTAATCCCAAAGACATTTTGATGTACAGTCTAAAAAGTTACAAAATGTAAAGCTCAGTGGGTACTTAGCTGAATTCTGAAAAATCATATTACATCCATTATACTTGATGTGGCGCGGTGGGAGGTAATTAATTTATAGATAGCACCATCCACGAGGTGTGCTCCTATTAAAGCTGGGTGTAATATCGTATTAGAAACTGTGGTATATGGGAAAGAGTCAGGTGGCTTTGGAGTCAGATGGTCCTCCATCTGGATCCTGGCAATGCCACTTGACAGCCGATTGACCCTGGCTGAGTTTCTTAGCATCGCCGAGCCTCAGTTTCCTTGCAGTAAAAAGGACCGATATCACAGGTGGTGCAGACGTACCAAGGAATAAGGAATAATGAAAGTCAAGTGGCTGATACGAGTCTGGTGCAGAGTTGGCTCTCAACTCCCACTAACTGCTATTATTTGCAATGCAATATCACCTTCTCCTTATGCCTGAAATTATATATTAGACGAGTACTTTTCTCTTCTGTGCGGGAAGGAATTCACTAGGAAACAAGGAGATGAGAATCACATTTTGTCTTCACTTAAAATCCTCAAACCAGGCAGTAGTCAGTGGGGGTGATAAAATTGCCTTGTGGATCTTACCATGACTTTTGTCCAAAATGATCAGAGAGTACATTAAATCATTAGCAGAAACTTTGCTACCTGCTGATTTTACAATGCAGGCAGTGAAATTCATTGCAGAAGCAAAATAGGGCCAATAATATAATTACAGCACTCTGCCTATGCAGTCAGAGCTAATGCTATTATTTGACATTGCAAGGCTGTGCTTTTCCCCAGAGTCTCAGTGGAGACAAGGTTCGCCCTAATTGGTTCCAAAGCACAACCTCCCCAACACAATCTTTCCTCAGGACCAGTAATGTTAATTTCCACACGACTGTAAATAGTATTTGCAAACAATACAAACATGGTAATAAGAGGCTAGGTGGGTAATTAATGTGGTTACAAAGTAGCTTATTTGCATTTTTATTTAAAAACGGCCTTCTTTAAAAAGCAGCTCAGATTTCTCTTTGCAAAAGGAGCCTTGGTTAAAGAGTACAGCAGTAATTACTCTCTTTAGGGGTTCTTTTATATGTCCTTCAGGGAATTAGAATGAAAAGATAAGCAGAATTATAAAGGAAATCATGTAAAATATGAAATGTACTATAAACACTTAGTAGTGTATTTACCATAAGCTAGGCTTACCTTCTTCCTTAATGGAATATTTTAAACAGCTTACAATACATTCAAATTAATTGTAGATATGGCTAAAAGGTACAATCATCTGGTTAAACTCTTTTTTCTTGAAAGGTAGATTATTTCAAGATTTGACACGCCATCACAGTAAATTCCACTTGATCATCTGCAGAAAAGTGCTCTCAGTAAGACAAAGGGTTAAGTGGGGCCCATCACTGAGATAAGGCAAAGATTTGCATTCTTCTCTAATAGAAGGAAGCCAGTATGTTACAGCAATACTTTCATCTATCTTTTCTTAGCTTACATCTTGCATTCTTGGGCTCAAAAAATAGGAAGTGCGAAAATAAATTCAAAACCCCATTTGGAACGGAATTCAATCTTTTTCATTTCTCTCATGTTCCACATGTTAGATCTTTTTTTTTTTTTTTTTTTTTTTTTTTTGAGACAGAGTCTTGCTCTGTCGCCCAGGCCGGAGTGCAGTAGTGTGATCTCGGCTCACTGCAACCTCTGTCTCCCGAGTTCAAGCAATTCTCCTGCCTCAGCCTCCCAAGTCGCTGGGATTACAGGTGCCCGCCACCATGTCCGGCTAATTTTTGTATTTTTAGTAGAGACAGGGTTTCATCATGTTGGTCAGGCTGGTCTTAAACTCCTGACCTGGGGTGATCTGCCCACCTTAGCCTCCCAAAGTGCTGAGATTACAGGCGTGAGCCACTCTTCTTATTCTTAGCACTTAGCACCCACTAATGTGCCCAGCCTGAATCTGCAATTTCACATGTGGAAATTTCTGGAAGGTGGCCATGGTGTCAGGACCAACAGTAGTTAAGACACGTGATTTCTTCCGGAAGTCATTCAATCATCACCCACTAACCAGTAGGAGGTGAGCCAGGAGCTGGGTCCCAGGGATGAAAAGTCCCATCTCCCTCCCTGAAGAAGTTCATGTTCTTAGGGTAGAACTGCCAGGTGGACGCACCTGTCAGGTTTAATGAAGGAGCAGGTTCCAGTCGGTCTGCAGGTACTGGGAAAATCTTCACATAGGTCATAGTGCTCAAGTAGACCCTCCCAGATGAGAGACTGGGGTCTGAAAAAGTGGAAGGGTTGGGTTTTCCAGGCAGAAGTACCATTAGGCACCAAGGAACTGGGGATGGAACAGCTTGGCAGGTCTGGGGAACCTCAGAGGGCACAGCAGGGAAGCCCACTGGGATCCCAGTTAGCAGAAGGCATAAAAGAAGTTGCAAACTCAGATGTCAGCCAGGCCACACGTGCCTTCATTTTCTCCTTCGACAGACGTTTATAAAGGACCTGCTATTGCGTCACACGGCGCTGCTCTATAGCAGAACGCACATTCTACTGGAGGGAGACAGTCTAGAAACAAGAAATGGAATACGTAAGTTAAATAGAGCGTTAGTGGGTTCTAACTGCTAAGAATAAAAAGAGTACAGGAGGTTTAAAAGGATTGGGAGTTAGAGGGTTGATGGTTAAACCAGGCAGGGACAACACCCAAAGGAGTAGAAGAGTTAAGGGTGGGCGTTTGGGGTTGGGGGTGATCACCTGGCCCAGGAAGAAGCAGCTGATATTCAGTCCCAGCTGATTATTGAGATCAATCTTTTGTTTTTTTTTTTTTTTTTTTTTGAGACAGAGTCTCACTCTATCACCTAGCCTAGAGTGCAGTAGCACGATCTCAGCTCACTGCAACCTCTGCCTCCCAGGTTCAAGCAATTCTCCCACCTCAGCATCCCGAGTAGCTGGGATTACAGGTGCCCGCCACCACGCCCAGCTAATTTTTGTATTTTTAATAGAAACAAGGTTCCACCATGTTGGCCAGGCTGGTCTCGAACTCCTGACCTCAGGCGATCCACCCGCCTGAGTCTCCCAAAGTGCAGAGATTACAGGTGTGAGACACCAAGCCCAGCCAATCTTATTTTTGAATTAAAAGAAAGGAAAACCTATCACCTACTAAGCAGTTCCAATAAACCTGTCTACAAAAAATCACTGTAACAAACTCCCTGACTCCAAAGAGACATATATTGTTTTAAAAAATTAAATTAAATTTCAAAAGGATATGTCTGTACTCTCATTTACCTACCCTCCAACAATTCAGACAAACAAAAATCCCAAATTAGTTTTGGCTAAGTCTGCCCTTCTTCATGTAAGCATCTATATTCACATATCCATATGGTGTTGCTACCTTCTCACTTCCAGCCCCTAGCATCCTCTAAACAGCCAAAACATATTTTCCATAAGAATTCTAATGATATTTCAATGATATAAGACCAGATCTAAATAAGACCAGCTTCTTGGTATTGTTTTGAAAACAGTCACCCGGTAAAATTTATTTATACTTTAGATAGAATTCAGAGGCTATAATGATGTTTTAAATATGATTTCAAAATACTTCAGAAAGGCAGAAAAGCAATGAAGTGGAAGAGAAGGATAATAAGTTTATGACATTCAAGTAAATATATCCAGAAAACTGGGTCATTTATACCAGAACCGCAATCTTTTCTGTTAAAATATGC
Source organism: Macaca thibetana thibetana (assembly GCF_024542745.1). NCBI lineage: Eukaryota > Metazoa > Chordata > Mammalia > Primates > Cercopithecidae > Macaca > Macaca thibetana. The sequence continues at coordinate 21,219,509 of NC_065597.1, read as the reverse complement.
AAACGACAGTATGAAAAATGGTTTGTGATTTCAAAGAAATATAGCACTACAAATGTCAGCGTGCAAGAACTCAATAACACTTAATGAAACTTTGGATTTCAAATTAATTACTGATTGACTAAGGCATCTAGAGGGAAAACAGCCTCGATCAGAGAAGTCTGGGATGAGCCATAAATCTGGATACCTCTTTCGGGGACTCTGAGCTGGCACTTCCTACTTGTGCCATTAATGGGTGGTTAATGGGGTGACTGGTCGCTGGAAGGACCACTGGTTTGATTCTCAGAAATAAGACTGGTTAATGTTTTCCTGACTCAGATGTACCTTTCTTTTCTTTTTTCCCTTTTGAAATTTTCAACATGTATGTTTGTGGCGTTAGCTGTTTCTGGGAGCTTGAAATAAAACGTTAAACAAACTTGTGAAGCGCTATTTTACTGAAAGGCAAGTGGTAACCGTATCAACAAAATTATCTTTGTCAAGTGAATTCTTTGTTCACAATTATTCCCTCCCTGCCTTTGCCTCGCTTTCCTGTGGGCAGAATACACTTTCCTGCCCCACTGCTGTTGGTCTTGGCTACTGCCATTGATTTTTTGACAATAAGACACAGACATGAGGTACCACAATGTATGAACAGAAGCCTCTGTGAGGTTTTGCCCTCTGCAGGCCCTGATGACATCTCCTACAGCCTGGACCCTTCGAGGAGAAGCTGTGAGAAGCTGAGCCCAAGAAAGCCCATCTGAGACTGTAGAGCCACAGCCAAACCTCAGCCACATGTGTTATGAGCAAACAAACATACTTTTGTTTTTGCGAGCCCTCGAGAGTCTGGGGCTGCTTGTTACTGCAGCAAAAGCTGGCTAATATGCCGTCCTTGTCAATCAACTAAGAAAATTTTTAACCACAAAATTCAAGTCATAGCTTTATATTTAATGTAGGTTACATAATTCAAAACATTCAACTATAACAGCACTAGACCTGTAACAAGTAAGTTCTCACCTAATAAAGTTTTTTAAAAAGATACTGTCAAAAAATAAACAAGGAAGAGACTATATCCACCATTATCTGTAATAATAAAGCTTCAGCATTTCAAATGGTCACCAGTAAGACAACAATGGTAAGAAGACACCAGTAACATGACAAAGTGCTTATTGTATGCCAGGCACTGTAATGTGTGCCACATACATTCCCATATTTCCTCAACAACCCAGGGATATGGATCCATTTGTTTTTGCTTTCTTTTCTTTTTTTTTTTTTTTTGACAGAGTCTCAGTCTGTCACCTAGGCTGGAGTGCAGTGGTGCGATCTCAGCTCTCTGCAACCTCCGCCTACTGGATTCAAGTGATTCTCCTGCCTCAGCCTCCGAAGTAGCTGGGCCTTCAGGCACGTGCCAACAAGGTTGACTAATTTTTGAATTTTTAATAAAGACGGGGTTTTGCCATGTTGGCCAGACTCGTCTCGAACTCCTGACCTCAGGTGATCCACCTGCTTCAGCATCCCAAAAGTGCTGGGATTACAGGCATGAGCCACCGTACCTGGCCTTGGTTTTCTTTTTTAATAATTTCAACTTTTATTTCAGATTCAGGGGGTACCTATGCAGATTTGTGACATGAGTATATTGCATTATGCTGAGATTTGGGGTATGAATGATCTCATCACCTGGATAGTAATGGGTCCTATTTTTGTCCCTCTTTTATAAACAAAGAAATAGAAACACAGAGAGGCTAACTAACTTGCCTAGAAACAAAATGGATAACCTCATCTTTGTCATTCTTTGTATGATTCCAGATAGTGCCTCATCCAATTTTAGTGTTCTCTGTGTGTCACACTTTCAGTCTAATGAAAGTAGATTAATTTTAAAATATTCCAAGTACAGGCATTCCATCCACCGCTCCTCAGTAAAGTTACTCCTATGATCAAATATCCTGTAAATTCTGAGAACTGTTCTAATAATTATTCCAGTTCATTTTTCCACATAGCAGCGCCTCCCACTCTGCAATGCCATTCTCAAATCCCCCCTCAGATAAGAATGTCTTCCGAGGATCAAGAACCTGCCTTGCTCTAAATCCTCACCCAAAACCTTCCCCATGTGGGAAATCTATGTTAATTCCACCAAACTGGAACTATAAAACAGAAATCATGTACAGGAGGGGGAAAAAGACTGAAACTCATAAAAAGGAATTAACATATTCACACGGGATGCTATCTATAATATGTACAAAACAGGTATCCAAGATTTGGTAAATGCAACTTCCTAAAACATTGGCACCACACATTGATATATTTTGGCGGTATATTTTTCAAAGCCCGAACAAATATAGTAGAAACTCATGACGATGCTATTTTGTATGTTTTTTTGCCTTTCCTACCTATGATTAAAGAAAGATTCCCAAGCCTGGTTGCTCTAACTTAGTAGCTCAATGGTCCAAGAACAAGATAGGGCTGCATTCCAGCCTGCACCCTGTTCACCAGACTGGGTGCCCATGTGAAGGAGATGTGGGCCCCAGGAGGAGGGGACATATTTTCTTGATTCTCACAAAGGTGTGTGTGGCTGGTGGGCTTGGCCTTGGGAGGCTCCAGGGGCTCCGAGGTCCAGCGGTCCAGCTGGATCCAGTGGTCCAGCAGCATCATCTTGCCCAATCCAGTCCTCATCACTGGGGTTGGAAAGAGGGCTCATAAAATAGACTTTTTCTTAACCAGGGGATGGAGAATGACACAAGCCACCATAAAGCTGGTATGTGGACATTTTGGACCAGAGGTTCAAGACTCAAGTAAAGGTCCTTGAGAAAGTCACACAGTGATCTGATCAGATGACTGATACCCTGGGTCCCAAAAAACACCAACAAATGGGGATTGGGAGGATGATGTAATGGGAACTAAGGTACAGCGAACCCATGACATGGAAGGCACCCTGTACAGCATTCTCCATTATCACAGTCAACTTCACAACTCTATGAAGTATGCAACATCATCTCCAAGATTAATTGTTTGGCTCAAGTTGGACATCCACTTAGAAAATGAGCTGGGTTTCATACCAAGTGGTTTTGACTCTGAAATCCAATATACTTTCTCCTTGCCATACCAGTGTGATTACAGTCAGCCCCTGAAAGGATGCAGGATCTGAGCCAAATCACTCTACCTGGGGCCCAACTCACCCTGCGAATATATGTCTACAATAGAGTTGGCTGGAAGGGATATGCAGTGCAGCCATCACGGGGTTAGTGGAGGAGACACCGACAATAAGAGTATCCAGCAGGCATAGCCGTCGGAGGCCAGAGAGTCACCAGGTATACTGGATAGGAACGATTTGGTTGCAGGTGACAGAAACCCAGCCAAAACATGCCCCAACAAAAAGGGGGATTTATTAGTTCCACAATATTTCAAGATCAGGGGTCAAGTTGGCCAAAAGAACTGCTTTGCTCTCTCTCTCTCATCTCAGGCTGACTTCAGCTTCCTTACTGTCTCCTTGTGGCAGGAAACTAGGCTGCTAGCAGCCCATATAAATATCCCTGCACCTCCTAGGCCCTCAGATAAGAGACTGCACCTTCTCCACCGGCTAGGGACTGGTCTGGCTTAAGCCAAGTGCCCATCTTAGCACCAACCACGTCAGTGAGAGTGTAATGGACCATAACTGGCCCAAATTAGTTCATGCAAATTACCACCGCCCTCCTCACTTTCAAAGTTCCTAAGATGAAGCTATTAATACCAAGTGTGGACAGACGTGCTGGACGAGATAACAGCTGCCACAGTGTGAAGGGTTTGGGTGGGAAGTGAGTTCTTGAGGAAAAGTAAGAAGGATTTGAGCCGAGTGTGGTGGTTCATTCCTGTAATCCCAGCACTTTGGGAAGCCCAGGCTGGTGGATCACTTGAGGTCAGGAGTTCAGGACTAGCCTGACAAACATGGTGAAACCCCGTCTCTACTAAACATACAAAAATTAGCTAAGCATGGTGGCAGGCACCTGTAATCCCACCTACTTGGGAGGCTGAGCCAGAAGAATCACTTCAACTTAGGAGGCAGAGGTTTCAGTGAGCCGAGATCACACCATTGCACTCCAGCCTGGGCGACAGAGCCAGACTTCATCTCAAAAATGAATAAATAAATAAAATACAAAAGAAGGATTTGTTTAGGTGCCCTTATTATCATAGCCACTGGTTGTTAACTAATTGATCTCTTCTCTTTCTCAAAAACAGACTTTCAGAGCTCTTGCCCCAATTGTATACACCCTCTGTGTGGTTTCACTTAAAACTGTCTTCAGTTGTCTCTGAAGGTAGACAAATGATCCAGCATTATTACAAAGACATACAGACTTTGACATCCCTCATGGGCCTGCACCAATAGAGAGAGAGATGGAGACAAGGACAATCTCCATCTTACATCATCAGAGCAGCAAAAGTGCCCCATGGCTACCAAGAGGCAATGGGAAGCGAAACCTCTCAGGGCGGGGCTACAGCAAGAAGGGTCTCCTGGAGGCCACCACGGCACAGGTGAGCTGCAGCCCTGAAGATCTTGCTATTAACCTGTCACATTGTGCCCCATGCCCACGCCACCTCTGGAATCTACGTATTCCTAGTCCTGAGAAGCCACACTTTCTCCTGTTTCCGGCTTGGCTCGGACCCGAACCCATGACTTGCAACTCCCCCCTCCAAATGAGCTGCATGCTCTCAGGCACAGCTTGGATCAAACACTGGCTTCAACAGGAAGGTCGGGTCTCTGGCATGACCTCGCCTCTGCCTGCACCTCCAACTTTTGCCTTGCTGCCCCCTTCCCCCATTCTCCTCCTCAGCCCCATTCCCTTCCCCTGTTCCTTGTACCCTGCTTCAATAACTTTATAGCAGACTCTGATCTTCACTAATCTTTTCTGTTAGTCAGACGCAGAATCAAAACAGAGCATGTGTCATATCTTGTCAAACACGGGTATTCTTTCCAGTGATCCCAGGGAAAATCACTGATAACGATTTCAAAAGGCCTGTCATTTCTCCCCAGTATCCACGAAGGATCTTAACATCCATGGGTCTGCCAATACCTTTATGTAAACCAGTGATTTTCCAGCCTGGGTCATATCACATGGCCCAGAGTTTAGTGTCTGTAAAGTAACATTTGCTGTCATTTTTCCCTAATATTATCTTCACGAAACTTCTAAATGATGGTCCTACTATTCTGGGATTTTTCAAGTAAAGCCCTGTCACTCCAATTCTAGAGCCTTAAAACTTTATTTTTTCCCAACTGAGGCAAGCAATCTATTCTTTTTTGTTTGTTTGTTTGTTTGTTTGTTTGGAGACGGAGTCTTGCTCTGTCGCCCAGGCTGGAGTGCAGTGGCACGATCTCGGCTCACTGCAAGCTCCGCCTCCCAGGTTCACGCCATTCTCCTGCCTCAGCCTCCCGAGTAGCTGGGACTACAGGCACCCGTCTCCATGGCCCAGTTAATTTTTTTTTTTATTTTTAGTAGAGATGGGTTTCACTGTGTTAGCCAGGATGGTCTCAATCTCCTGACCTTGTGATCTGCCTGCCTCGGCCTCCCAAAGTGCTGGGATCACAGGTGTGAGCCACCGCGCCCAGCTGAGGCTAGCAATCTATTCATAATGTTCGGATGTAAACTCTTCTCACCACTTTGATAAATTTAACTGTATTGATTTAATACACATTGACAAGTACTAAATTTCATGTAAAATAGCTAGTTAGAAAACCATAGCAAGTACCTTTTAATCAACTAAGAAACCACACACTCCCAAGTTCTCATAACCCTAGTGAGGAATTACAACGAATGAAGTGATGTTATAGTAATTAAATTCTTGGAATGCATCCATAATGCCTAATGGAAATGGAAACCTTACGAGGTCTTAATGCCTGGGAAACACCTATTACGTCACTGAAATCTCTAGAATCCACTGTATTTTACCTTTCTCCTTTAAAGTTGGGTGAGAAAGTCACTGCTTTCTAATGTGGCTTGAACCATTCTTGCCCTGCTCAAGTTAAGGTAAAGGAAGGACAAGAGACATGGGTCCTGAAACCTGCAGAAAAGATTCTGTGCTATTTTCTTCTCTTTGGCAGGTCAAGGGACAGATTTCTGTTACGCAATGTCACACCTTCTAGTGAAACTGTTTCTGTAACCCTCCAAAGACTGAGTTCCTTTGCGTCTTTTTCTTGGGACAGAGTCTTGATGTCTCAGAGTCTCACTGTGTGTGTGGACCAGGCTGGAGTGCAGTGGCGCAATCTCGGCTCACTGCAATCTCTGCTTCCCCAGTTCAAGAAATTCTCCTGCCTCAGCCTCCCGAGTAGCTGGGACTGCAGGTGTGCACCACCATGGCCAGCTAATTTTTTGCATTTTTAGTACAGACTGGTTTCGCTATGTTGGCTAGGCTGGTCTAGAACTCCTGACGTCAAGCGATCTGCCTTTGTCAGCCTCCCAAAGTGCTAGGATTACAGGCGGGAGCTGCCGTGCTTGGCCTCAAAGACTAAGTTCCTTGAGTGCAGTCCTCTTTTCTTTGTACCTACCTGGCACCTCTTGCAAAGCCTGGCATAACTCAGCCATGTGTGAAAGGTGCGTTGGATGAATAAAAAGACAGATAAGGAACCAAGAGCATCATTTGCTACTAACTTGCCTAAAACATTTACCCTCAGTTAACCTGGTTAAGATATAACTCAAAGAATAAAAACTAAGGTAAAGGGTGTTTCTTTGGGGAGATGGGACAGTTCTGTATCCTGACTGTGATGTTGGTAACCCAAACGTATATATGTGGTAACTTTTCATAGAACTACACACACACACACACACACACACACACACACACACACACAGAGCCACACACAAATGAGTACATGCAAACACTAGCGGAACTCGGATAAAATCTGTAGTTGGTTAATATTATCATGCCAATGTCAATTTCCCAGACTTGATTGTTATGCTGTGATTATCACTGGGGAAGCTGAGTTAAGGGTACCCAGAACCCTCTATACTATTATTCACAACTTCTATGAGAATCTAAAATTATTTTAAAACAAAACTTTATTTATTTTTCTTTTGAGACAGGGTCTCGCTTTGTCACCCAAGCTGGAGTGCAGTGGCGTGATCTTGGCTCACTGCAACCTCTGCCTCCTGAGTTCCAGGAATTCTCCTACCTCAGCCTCCTGAGTAGCTGGGATTACAGGCATGTGCAACCATGCCCAGCTAACTTTTTGTATTTTGAGTAGAGAGAGGGTTTCGCCATATTGGCCGGGCTGGTCTCAAACTCCTGACCTCAAGTGATCCACCTGCCTCAGCCTCCCAAAGTGCTGGCGTTACAGGCATGAGTCACTGCATCCGGCCTAAAATAAAGCTTTTTAAGAGACAAATGCAAAGTAGAAATTTCAACAAGTCAAAGGATATCAACTGACCAACTGTCAGGTTAAACTGTGAGTTCTAGCAATTAAGGATTTACGAGAAAAACACCAAATTGTACTTTTTCTCTCTCCAGTGGTTACCCTCTAGATCAGCAATGTCTGATGAAAATAAAGGGTCACCTACATAATGTTAGCCTTTCTAGTAGCCGTGTTAAAAAAAAAGGTAAAAAGAAACAGATTAAATGAACTTCAATGATATTTTATTTAACCTGGTATGTCCCAAATATTATTTCAGCATGGAACTGATATAAAAATGTTAATTGAATATTTTCTTTATACTGTCTGAAACTTGGTAGCCATTTTATTTTACATCAACAGCTCATTTCCATCTGGACCAGCTACATTTCAAGCTCTCAACTGCCACACATGGCCAGTGGCTACCATACGGAAGGGGGCAGAGCCAGGTACCCCCTTTAAGTTGCTGTTAAAGTCACTTTGAGGCCGGGCGCGCTGGCTCACACCTGTAATCTCAACACTTTGGGAGGCTGAGGTGGGTGGATCACCTGAGGTCAGGAGTTCAAGACCAGCCTGGCCAACATGGTGAAACCCCATCTCTATTAAAAATACAAACATTAGCTGGGCATGCTGGTGGGTGCCTGTAATCCCAGCTACTCGGGAGGCCGAGGCAGGAGAACCACTTGAACCCGGGAGGTGGAGACTGCAGTGAGCCGAGATCGTGCCATCCAGCCTGGGCAACAGAGCAAGATTCTGTCTAAAAATAAAAAAATAAATAAAAAGTCACTTCAAGAGGTTTTCATAATTGCACCTTTTTATTTCCTTTGAATGAATGCATATTCTCCAGCATTTCATGCCTACTTTATGCTGACAGGAGGCACCACCCTGGGGGATAATATATCTAAAGCTCTCTACCAATGAGCTTCTACGTGTAAACTTACTTTAAAAAAAAATTACAGTTCACAGTTCAACTTGAAAAAGTTCTGCAGCTTCGAGGATTTGTATGCACTGTGGCGCATTGTTGGGGAAAGCTGTGAATCCTTCCTATCAGATCATCTTCAAATGAAGACAGAGTCTCATCAATTTTAAACAGTGCGGTTACAGAGGCAGGAGGGTCTTTGACGCCTGTTCTATATTCTTCTGATTCCATGTTGCATTAAAAATAGAGTCTCAGTTAAATAACAACAAAAAGGCTTGACATGACCGTGGAAAGAAATCTTTGGCTGTTCTCTGATAGTCCAGTTCTCAGCCTCCTTCTGTGCACATATGGTGGGTTTGTGCACACACACCTCACCCTACCCACTGCTCACTCCTTGGCCCTGAGACTTGCTTTGGCCAACGGAATGTGAGCAGAGATGGCAAGAGTCGCCTCCGAGCCGGAGCAAGAGTCAGCATGTCCCTGTCTTCCGCTGTCACGACATCCAGCAGTGCAGGCTGCTCTGTGGGCCCCGGTGGCTGAGCGAGAGCCCCATTTCACGGAGCCCTCCAAGCAACTCATGATGAAAATACACTATGAGCAAGAAATAAACCTTTGTTGTTTCAAGCCCCAGAGATTTTGAGGTTGTTTGTTATTACAGCATAACTTAGACTGTCCTAACACATAATTCCATTGTTGATCCTGTACACGTGACATCAACGATTCCTTTGCAGACATCTCCCTGACTATGAGGCCTTATCGCATCTGCTATATAACCCAGACTCGGTTTTACAGTGGTTTCATTACCGACCATAAAAACCGTAACAGTGGAACTGTATAAACAAACCGAACAGTGTTTTTACTGTAAAACATGAATGTAATATAAATATTTGTCTTTGCCTTCTCTCAGCATCTGTAATGAGAGCAGAAAATTCATGCCATATGTTTATAGTATAAAGGGGGAAAAAATAGATCTCAGTGATTCATCCATGTGGGTGCTGGTTAAGCTGTTTAATATTTTTAATTCATCCATTTTCCTTCACATATAAATCCTCCACAAATCATAAAACCCTTACGACTGTCGGTCACTAAATTCACAATTACTTCTACAGAGGGGTCCTGGCTAAGGCGAATGTGAGCATGGTGATAATGAGGTCATTTTCTCCGGCATCATGAGAAAACACCAAGCGAATCGCTACAGTCTGACCCTTGCCTACCCCAGCCCAGCCCGGCCCCGTAAATTTGAATATGAAAACACTTCTTCAAACACTTCAAAATCCCTATCCTACCTCTGGCTGAAGTGCCACGGAACATTTGGGATCCCGACAGCTCCAGCTTTTTTAAAATCCTCCTATGGAGAAGCGCCGAGCATGTTAAGTGGCTTTGGCTGCTTAGGACCTTCTGATATGGTGGAAGGAGGCATTACCGTGCGCACTGAGGTCTGTGCCAAGCATGGAATCCAGCTTCACATGCAGAGAGCAACGGGGAAGGTTTTTATATTGGAGCTGCAATTGAGCCCTTGATGTGAAGTTGTTGAAGCCTGCCCAAAGTGTTTGTGCAGGCTTTTAGGATGCAAGCCGAAAGGCACAGAGAATGATTCAATTTTCTCCAAATTGGCTCATGGACCAGAGGTTTCTGGAAATGGTCACTGTCCTACGAAATCCAATACTGCAGCAAGAAAGCTTTGTTTGAACACGACACAGATCTACTCAGAGGAGGCTCTGTCTGGCACTGAGGAGGGCACAAGAGTTGTTGACGGGAAGAAGGAAAGGTGGGGGTACTGCGACAAGTTAGAACCCAGGATGTTCAAGGCATGAAGGGGTGGCATTCAGGAGCTTTGGGCTCAATGAGTGGTACTTGGCAGGTGCTACTGAGCATGTGCCACTAACCATGCACTGTTATCTCATTTAATCCTGACAAGCATCCTGTGGTTCAGGGATGCTATAGCCCCATTTCCTGTAGGAAGATAGAGAGGCACATGCAGGAACACCTTGTCTGAGATCCACAACACTGCTATGGAATGGTGCAGCCAGGATTCTAACCTCCACTGGGCTGATTCCAAAATCCATGTTCTCAACCACTAACTAGACCACCAAAGTCAAAGAAAACCTTTCATGCTCATAACCAACTGGTCCTATGCCACCCAAAAGTGATGAGAAATACAGGCATTGCATCTGCTCTTGCCCGAATATTCTTGAGCTTGGGCCATAATCCAGGCCTTGCTTCCCTCCCCAGCCACTCCGCCCCCAACACATACACACATAGACCCCTAGTGGGTGGCAGATATTATTATTACTATTAATTTACGTGTCTGTCTCCACACTTAAGACTCCTTGAGGGCAAGGACAACGTCTCGTGTATCTGTATGTGCTGAGAGTCCAGTGGGATGGCTGGCGTAGAATAAAGGGTCAGTACATGCTTATTGACTAAATATAGAGACCCACAGGCAAACAATCAATGCACTACACGATCAGTGCTCTCATAGATGCATATTTAAAAAACAAAACTTGGACCATGAGCTCTTGGGAGGAAAGAACCTTTGCTTTCTTTATCACTGCCCTATCATTGGTGCTCAATGCTGTACCTGACCCAGAGAAGAAGGTTGACAATGATGTGCTGAACAAAACAAGGGAGGGAGGGCAGGAGAGAGGAAAGAGAAGCCCAGAAAAGCTTTGTGGGAAGACACCCCTGAGCAGAGACACACAGGATACAGAGGCAGATGTGGGGAGGACAAGCTTAGCTGAGATCCTTCCAAGCAGAGGACATAGTCTGTGCCAACACACAGACAGACAGGAAGCTTTGGCAACAGCAGTGAGTTTGATAGGGTTGGAACAAGAAAGAGAAGGGCCAAACAGGAGCCCAGACAGGTAGGCAGGGGTCAGACCACTGAGGGGCCCCAAGCAATTATTTTTTTTTTTTTTTTTGCCAGCACTTGCAAAGCACACGCTAGGTACCGTTGCCAGTAGTCGGGCACCATCATGAACATTTTACATTAGCACTTTAGTTCATCTTCACAAAAATTTTGTGATCCCAGTACTATTATCATCCCCAAGTCACAGATGAGGAAACTGAGGCAATAAGAACAAGTGAAAGTCGCATGGTTTTCGTAAGTGGCATGAACAGGATTTGAATCCGGGAAGGCTAAATTCCAGATGTGTTGCTTAGGCTCTCATAACACATTTTTATAGCTCAATCCTTTCAGACTGATGACATTAGTAAGTCTTTGAAGTCCTTCCGTAAGTGGAGCCTGGTGCGGAAGAGGAACTCGCTGAGGCAAAATGAGTCCTTTCCAAGGCCCATCGTGTTGACGGCGTGGACTATTTATTCTCCTTAAATAAAGACCTTCCATACCTCCAGTTTATCCACTTATACATCTAAAATATATACTATCTTTTTTAAAAATCTATATTTAATTATACGGCATCAGTGAAATTCCACTCAGGGAACAATAATCTAACATAAATGAATGCTTCCAATAGAAAAAGCTGTAATTTAAAATAAATTACTGTGTTTGTCAGAAAAAACAAATTTACTCTCTTTATAGCAAGAAAAAAAAATATTATCTGGTATTAAGTAGCCCCAGTCAATTAGAAAATTTCATCAATAGCAAAGAACCAAATTACCACCCTAAATTCCTCCTCTCCCAATGTAGATTTCACCGTGGATCCCAGCCACGGAGTGCACCGCCCGCTCTGGCCTGAGTTTCATTAAGGCTTAAAGTCAATTAAGCCACGAATTGGAACAATCATTCCTCCTTTGCAAAGTATTGATATTTTTTTCCTGGCCGCTTTAGGGCTTTTCCAGGGCTCACGAAGAGATTTATGTTAGACAATTTCTCTCTGATTAAAACAAATCATAGCTCAACAATTCTAATTTCCTCCTTTCTAAGCAAGAAATGGTCAGAGAACGCGAAAAACAGTCATCGGCACCCCTCCCCGACCACCACCACCACCATCATGCAAAGCCAGGCACTAAAAACCTCACAAAAATAAAAACACTGCCAGACAGGTTTCTCTCTCTCTCTCTCTCTCTCTCTCTCTCTCTCTGTCTTTCTGTCCCTCCTCTGTGTCTCCACATCCCCTGTGTCTCTCTTTCTCTGAACCTCTGTCTCTCCTCTGTGTCTATCTCTCTGCATCTCTCTCATTAATTTACCTTTCAGTATACATTTATCCTGATAGGCTTCAGGACAATTACTTATGAAACAAAAAGGAAGAAGGATATTAGAAGCAAAGCCAACCCCAGCGGGGTTTTCAGCTTTAAGTAGTAGAAAACAAGAAGGTTTTTATACTTACCTCAAAACCCTACCATCATCTCAGGCCTTTTAATTTTTAAAGGCTTTACTAACTTCGGATCAACCTTCTCTCTCTCGATGACACCCTCAAGCACAGCCCGGACGTCTGCTGGATTTACCCACTAGGACTCATGTATACCCCTGCTCTGGGGTGCAGCTGGGTTTACCTGCTAGCCCTAACGTATGCCGCCAACTCTTGGGCGCAGCTGGATTTACTCGCTAGCCCTAAGGTATGACCCCTACTCTCGTGCGCAGCTGGATTTACCCACTAGCACTCATGTATACCCCCTCTCTTGGGTGCAGCTGGATTTACTCACTGGCCCTAACATATGCCCCTACTCTCGGGTGCAGCTGGGTTTACCCACTAGCCCTAACATATGCCCCAACTCTCAGGGGCAACTGGATTTACCAAGTAGCCCTAACATATACCCCCTACTCTCGGGTGCAGCTAGATTTACCCACTAGGGCTAATGTATGTCCCCAACTCTCGCATACAGCTGGATTTACCCACTAGCCCTAACGTACGCCCCCTACTCTCGGATGCAGCCTTGTAAGCTGCTCATTCTACCTAAAGGCCCAGGTTTTTGTCCCTCAAAATCAAGATTTTTGAGTTTAGGAGTGGTTTATGAGTCCACTCTGCATCACAGCTGGCTCCCACTGCTCCAGAATGACCAGGCAAGCTAGAGATTTTCCAAATCAGGATGGGTCATTTTCAAATAACTGGAATAAAATATGCTTAACATAATAGACTGTAAATAAGGACTCTTTCTTCAACAAGCTACAAGGCAGATGATGAATTGGGGAGACTTCAGTAGCATCAACATGAAACCAATTCACACAGCTCAGCACTTAGGAAAACACGTCAAGTTATTTGCACCTTCTGCTGGTCTGCTTGCCAAAAACCAACCAGCCGATCTGACCCTTCCTACAACGGCAGGATTACTGCTGCCCAGGTTATAATTCGCATGGCTCAGCTATTTTACCCTCTCACTCACTCAATAAATATTTACCAAATCCCTCCAACGGACCAAGCACGATGCTATTCACTGGGGTTATACTAAGAGGAACAAGCAAGGCTTCTACATCCTTATGGCGTTGCACCTCTGCTGCTGTTTGAACCTAGACGTCACTGTGGCGTTTCATCTCTCTGCTGTTTGTTCCCTGAGCCTCAGCCTTTTCATCTGAAAATAGGATTCATAATATTAGCTATCTCATAGTGTTGTCATAAAGATGAACTGAATTCGTGCATTTAAAGTGCTTAGCACTGGAACACAACGCTAGCTACTATTATTATTATTATTACCATCATCATTATCATAAAAATAAGACTTTAATAAGCCATCCAATTAAGCATGAAGTGTCGGAGGCCATATTCCTGTTCTGCAGGCAGAATTAATTGTTAACTAGAATAAATTAATTGCTTAAGTTAACTACTGTGGGCCTCAGTTTTATTGTCTGTCAAGTGGAGGAACTTAAATTGGATGATCTCAGAAATTCCTTTCCAATCTGAAAATGTTACCTTTTTACAACCACAGTACACCCAAATGCAATCTGTTAATTCATAACTCTCTCCAGAAGGACAGATGACTTTATTAATTCATACCTCAATTTTTCATCCTATTAGGTTTGCATAAATTTGCTCACATCTTTGCTGTCCCCGCAAAGCAATGGCTGAAAGTTATATAAAGCCCAACGGATCATACATGACTAAAAGAAACTTTATTTCTAACAGATTCTTTAAAGCATTGCAAAATTATTTCTGTGTTTCTGTCTCCCCAAAAACGTCTACGTTGGCAAGTCTTTGAGGATGCCACAAAACAGCGGCCCCACCCCGCTGCCTGATTATCATCATTAACACCCCTGCCAAGTGCCCTGGCTTCTCCTCCAACGATACAAAATGGCCCACGGCCCCAGGTAAACATTTGACCAGCTCTCGGTTATCCACATTTATAAACTAAACCCGAGGTAAACCATCCCAAACAGAAAGCAGTTCTAAAATGACCGCTTTTTTTTTGGACATGGAATCTCACTCTGTCGCCCAGGCTGGAAGGCTGTGGCGCAATCTTGGTTCACTGCAACCTCTGCCTCCCGGGTTCAAGGGATTCTCCTGCCTCAGCCTCCTGAGCAGCTGGGATTACAGGCATGCTCCACGACGACTGGCTAATTTTTGTATTTTTAGTAGAGACGGGGTTTCACCATGTTTGCCAGGCTGGTCTCGAACTCCTAACCTCAAGTGATCCGCCCACCTTGGCCTCCCGAACTGCTGGGATTACAGGCATGAGCCACCGTGCCTGGCCTGCTATTTTTAAATGTCACTATGCAAATTCTGGGTATGAAAGGATGTGGTCTAGCATTGAAATGCATTCCTACTCCTAAAGTGCCCATCACTACCCATAAGAGGAAGAATCCAGAAGGTTCCAGATGGTAGAGGAAATCAGATGAAAGACGCTCTAGAATAAAAGGTTAGCAGCCTGCTTGACAATAAGGGCTGTGGGGTCACAGTGACATTTCCAACTTTCCAATAAAGAGAGACAATTTTGGGCTGGTGGCTGGCTGAGCTTCTGCAGGAATGGAAACAGCAACATCTTAAAAAGGAAAAGTGCTTAGTACCGGCAAACAGCCCAGAAGTGCAGGGACGCGGGGCCAGAGAGGTCTGAATCTGCCCCAATCCCCTCTGTACCAAATCCAGCCAGGCCAGGCCACTTGCATGTGGCTGTCTTGCCTGCTCTCTGGGTATAATTATGAAGAGCTCCTCCCTTCACTGTCAACACTTCCTGATTCAAATAGTAAAGTGTCTCATCACCCGCCTCCTAAGACAGGGTTGCAGATAAGTAAACACATGTCCGTTTTCATGGACTTTCTACAAGGGAGGAATACTTTCTCCTATAATTTGTTAACGGTCCTCACAACAGGAACTATTGAAAGGGATGATTATTTTTAACCTTTGAGGCTCCGTGGATGGATGTTAAAGATCTTCCTTGAATGTCAGGAACTAAGCAAGGCTGTTCAGCCCCCGTCTCGTCCTTTTCTGCTCTTTGCGCCCATTTCAACCACAGCTGAACAGGACCGTGGCCAACAGGCCAACAGAGTCTCCGGACCCCGACACCCCTCCCTAACTCAGCCCAAATGTCTGTCTATCTGAATCACTGAGTATGGACTGTATCACCACCACTCAGACTCACAGTGATGGCTGCCAGGACCTAGAGAATAAAGTCTATTCTCCTAATACTGGAATCCAAGGCCCTGAATGATCTGGCCTCATAGAGCAGCTTCCTGCCCTTTCCCCGACACCACATCCAAGCCTCAATCTCCATTCCAGGGCACACTACTCACACTCTGTGGATGCCCTTCCTCCTGCTCCAGATGCACCCTCGCCGTGGGGGCTGATCACAGTTCCCCAGTACTTCCTCCCACAACAATCCTGCTCTGAAGCATGTGGGGAGACCATCTTTCATGAGTCATGAGAGTATCACTCTTACCACACTACCCAGGTGCTGGCATCGATGACAGTTTAAGGGTATCACCTCATTAGCAAAGTCCTTCTAGACTATCTTATGTCACCCACTCTACCTAGCATGTAATAGATGTTGGATAAATTAAAATTTCCCAGAAGTTTTAAATTTCAATCAATTTTTAAAATAGCCTGAAATTTTGGGAGCTAGTTGGTAAACTGGGTTGGGAAAACATTTGACTTTCATAAGCAAAGACAAAAATGTGTACCCACCCTTTTATAAAAGAAAAAGCAAGCTGCATGAGAATGTTGAGCCATGCTTCTCAACTTTTGCAGATATCAGAATCTCCTGGAGTAACTGCAAACCACAGATGGCTGGGCCCCACCTCCAGAGATTCCTTCCTAGCAGGTCGGCGGTGGGGCTCAAGAATTTGCATTTCCAACAAGCTCTCAGGTGACACTGATGCTGCAGGTCAGGGACCATGCTTTGAGTAGCACCATGTACGTATCTGCAGCATTGGAGACCACAGAGATTAATCAATGAAACACCACGAAGATCACTGCAAATATATCCTATCCTTTCCTGCCTTAAAAATAGCACCCTTCCTGCCCCCTTCCTTTTTATTTTTATCTTCTTATTGCTTACAATTTGATGTAGATTTTAAGCATCCTGTAATTCATCAACTAATTCTCTCCTGGCTATGCATTCCAAGTAATTAAAGTTCAGTAATAACTTATTCTTTCTGCTCCAGCACCTGCATTTCATTTGTTTATTTTCCCAGAGTCATAAATCTGAAGGGCTGTCAAAGTGCCATAATATTAGTGCAATAATCAAAGTTAATTAGTCCCTCTCAATAAACAACAACAAAGCCATTACAAAGATGCATTGAAGTTTCTCCCAGCTACCTGGTTTACAGGACGCATTGTAGTCGGAACAATTAGAATCTGAGAACTGTCGGTAAGTAAGTGCACTGTTCCTCTGCCATTTAAAAGAAGACTGTGATCTTCATTCACGCTGATTCATTAACTTCAGGGAAGGCAAGGCGGGTCTTTGCTCCTGAGTCTGCATGCTCCCCAGCTGCCTAGCCTTACCAAGTGCATCCCAAGCTTCAATAATAAAAAGAGGCACAGGGGTTACAAAGAAATGAGTGGGGCCAGTCTCACTGCCAACTTTTAGTAACCCAATACCTTCAATAACTTTGGATTTATTATTTAGGGAATTTGAGAGATGTGAGTTCTAGCTGGGTTCTGATGAGAAGGCAGCCAGTGGAACTCGGAGGGCAGGACCAGGGCCGGTGCATAGAAGATGCTCGGAGAAAGATTCTGCCTTCAATATGAGGGAGAACTCACTAATTAAGTGGTGTGCGGCAATGGAATGGGCAGCATGGGGAGAGAGGCGCTTATGCGAAAGCGGAGTGATTCCTGATCAGGGATGTTTTGAAAGTGTTGGAGAGAGGTCAGCCAAGGTGACCTGGGAGATGGATGCAACCCGGAAACTTAAGATTCCTTTAACGCAGTGGAGCTTCCTGGGTAAGTATACATGTCTTGTCCTTAGAACTCACTGTCCAGTCTCTCTCAAAGATCCTTCTCCCCTTGAGGCCATGGATCCTGTGATAGTTATCTATCCCTACATCACAAATTCCCCCAGAGCATAGTGGCTTAAAACAGTAACCATTTGGTATCTCACCAAATTTTGTGGGTCAGGGATTCAGAAGTGGTTTAGCTGCTGTGTGGTTCTGACTCAGGATCTCTCATGACATGTATCAGCCAGGGCCTCAGTCATCTGAAGGCTTGACTGGGCTGGAGGATTCCAAGGGGGATCATACAGATGGCTGGCGGCCTCAATTCCTTGTTGCATGGGCCTCTCCTCAGGTCTGCTTGAGTCTCCTCACAACATGGCGGCTGGTAAGTGATCCAAGAGAGTGAGCCAGGAGAAACCACGAAGCCTTTAGGATCTATCTCAGGCGTCATACCCTGCCATTTCTGCCAAATTCTATTCATGGAGAGTGAGTCACTAAGTACAGCCCACATTCCAAGGGCAGAGAATTAGCCTCTACTTCTTGAAAGGAGAATTATCAAAGAATTTGTGGACAGACTTTGAAACAATCACAGCCACTTCTAAGGCTTCCTTTTATAGGGTCTTCAGAACCTTGGGGGTAGCTGCATCTTCCACCTAAGGGTCAGGGACTAGTTACAGATGAACCCTCCTAGGAACACAGGGTAGGCTCTGCCAGCCCTACTTCTCTCCAGCATTAACCCCAGCCCCTGTGGAAGGCCAGCTAGCTCCATACCAGGGCACTGGCACTGAAGACATGATAGGTACCCTTCTGCCCTCTACAGATGGAAGGGGCCCCCTGATCCTTAGCACAGCATATCTTAATAGTTAATAACCTTAGTCAGATTATTTTTATTATTATTACTTTTATTTTTGAGACAGAGTCTCACTCTGTCACCCAGGCTGAAGTGCAGTGGCCTGATCTCGGTTCACTGCAACCTCCAACTCCCAGGTTAAAGCAATTCTCCTGCCTCAGCCTCCCCAGTAGCTGGGACTACAGGTGCATGCCGCCACACCCGGCTAATTTTTGTATTTTCAGTAGAGACGGGGTTTCACCGTGTTGCCCAGGCTGGTCACCAACTTCTGAACTCGGGCAATCCGACCACCTTGGCCTCCCAAACTGCTGTGATTACAGGCGTGAGCCACCATGCCCCGCCACCGTAGTCAGATTATTAACTGACACACTGGTGGGAAGCTGAAGAGAGAAGTGGCTACTTCCCAGTGCTTTGATCATTGAAAAAAATTAAAAAGACAGAGACTTTACAGCTGACGCTGGAATGAGTTAAGATTTTGGGGCTATTTGGATGTAGTAAATGTATCTGGCATGTCAGAAGAACATGAATTTTGGAGGGCTGGGGTAGAATGCCATGAATTGAATGTTTGCGTCTGATATGCTTTGGCTGTGTCCCCACCGAAATCTCAACCTGAACTGTACCTCCCAGAATTCCCACATGTTGTCGGAGGGACCTGGGGGAGGTAATTGAATCCTGGGGGCCGGTCTTCCCCATGCTATTCTCATGATAGTGAAGAAGTCTCAAGAGATCTGATGGGTTTATCAAGGAGTTTCCACTTTTGCTGCTTCTTCATTTTTCTCTTGCTGACACCATATAAGAAGTGCCTTTCACCTCCCACCATGATTCTGAAGCCTCTCCAGCCATGTGGAACTGTAAGTCCAACTAAACCTCTTTTCTTCCCAGTCACGGGTATGTCTTTATCAGAAGCGTGAAAATGGACTAATACAGCATCTCTTCAAAATTCTTATGGTCAAACCCTAATAGCCCATGTGATGGTAGTTGGAGATGCGGCCTTCGGGAGGTGATCAGATGAAAATGGAATCCTCATGAAGGGATTAGTGCCCTTATAAGACACATGAGACAGTGCTCTCTCTCTCTCTCTCTCTCTCTCTCTCTCTCTCTCTCTCAAGTCCTCTCAGCTCTCCACCATATAAGGACACAGCAAGAAAAGGGCTACTTGTAAACCAGAAAGAGGGACCTCACTAAGAACTCAACAAGGTTGGCACCCTCATCTCGGACTTCCAGCCTCTAGAACTGTGAGGAATAAATATTTAAGCTACTCATTGCATGATATTTTTGTTATAGCAGCCTGAACTAAGACAAAGAAGAAATACTGCTCCAACAAGATTTATAAGTGTATTTTAGGGATCTGTACTGGACAAGTTAGCTTCCCCTGCAGCGACCATTTACTGAACCTTTACTATGTGCCAGAATCTACAAAAGAGTATGTGTGTCATTTCACTTCATCTTCAGGATGACCCTGAGAGTCATATTAGCATCTGCAGGTAAAACAGCCAAGGTTCAAAGAGATGACTGAGACCAGGCACGATGGTTCATGCCTGTAATCCCAGCACTTTGGGAGACCCAGGCAGGAGGATCGCCTGAGCAGAGGAATTCGAGATTTGCCTGGGCAATGTGGTGAAGCCCCTTCTCTACATTAAAAAAAAAAAAAAAAAAAAAAATTAGCCAGGTGTGGTGGCATGAGCCTGTAGTCCCAGCTACTCAAGAGGCTGAGACGAGAGGATCGCTTGAGCCAGGAGGTCAAGGCTGCAGTGAGCCATGTTTGTGCCACTGAACACCAGCCTGGGTGACAGAGCAAGACCCTATCTCAAAACAAGAAGCAAGAGAGAGAGATGACCAAATTTTCCCAGGACACTCAGTGAGTTAGTATTCACACTGGGATTTAACCCCAGATCTGTATGACTCCAAAGCTGGGGCTACCTCTACTCCACTGGGTTGCATCTGCATATGTAAAAGTTAGGTGCATTTTAAATATTTGTCTAAAATAAACCTTAACCTATTGCAGGGCGTGCGGCCCCAGCCTGAGACTGGCTGCTTCATCTACAGATGTTTCTCTATTTGTCCTTGCGTACGGAAGTTTTATCCCTGCAAGGGCTGTTTCTCCTCTGTTTAATCGAATACCTGTTAGTCTGAGATTCTCTAAATGCCCCACAATAAAAGTGAAAAACAGTCTCAGGTATATTTTTCCCCTCTTAAATAATGGAGCCTAAATGCCGAGTGGCCAAAAGCAGGCCTTACAGCCATTGGCTGAACACCATCTGAAGATGAAATCTGTCTCTTCAAACTATGTCAAAATTGCTTAATAAGAACTCAGGGGACCCCACATTAATGAAAGGATGCATCTGCTTTGGGTTTCACATGATTGGGAGTGATGGTTCGGAGCCAGCCACCTATGCTTGACTTTCACTCCTTAAAACTCTGCGGTTAATCACAGCCCTCATTATACAAAGGTTACAATGGATATAAAGTTTGAAAGATTCGGTTCAAGACTGCAAGCGGTGGCCAGGAACCAAAAAAAAAAAAAAAAGGAGAAGACACAAAGACAATGATCAAAGAACAATGAATAACAGCCAAGACTAAGTCGGTGCAAAATCTTCAGAATGAGAAATGAAATGGAAAACTTACAGGATAAGTACCAAGCACAAGTTTTAGGTATTCTGGAGACAGGAAACTCAGAATATTTTAGCAACCGATTATGTCTATGAGGGGGATGAATAATTTATTATCTGATAAAGAATCTTCCCTGAGCCTGTGACAAGAAAGGTCAAATAGACAACTGAAGTAGAACAGTAAATACACTATATACTACTTGAAAAGGAAGTCTGGAATGGAAGGGGAAGAGCTTCCTTGGCCCATGTTCATCAACTCCCTCAGATTACAGGAAGCGCGGGGGATGTACTTTTTAGGTACGCTCATATTAGGAACCCAGAAGTATTCATACAAATACATGCAAATAACGTATGAATACAATACTTGTCTAAGTCCTTGAAAAAGGCCAATCTCCCGGCATCACCCACACACCAGCTGCAAATCCTGGATCCACCCTGTATCTCCCAGCTGTATGAGCCTGGGAAAGCCTATGCAGCTTCCAGCCTCTAAACTACCTCATCTGCACAATGGGTTTCACACGTAACATAAACACTTCACTGTTAAATGCTAAACACAATACCTAGTACAAAGACAGATATGAATATCCAACCCCCCACCTACAGGTGACAATAATACGACATTTTGCAAACGCCCCAAGGAAGAACTTCAGAACTTTACCTTCCTCTGTGAGCATGAGCTTATTGATTTGAACAAGTGGTTTATATGGTCCTTGCTGTTTTGCAGACTTGTTTATATCATACTTTATTTATTGAAAATCCAATACTATACAGAAAAACAATTTGTAAAGCAAAGAAATGAGGAACAAATCTAGCGGCTGATTTAGGATGAACTCTTCCCAATAATCTACAACTATTAATAATATTAATAGTGTTTATCTTTTTGTTTAGTTAAAGATCATACAGAACAATGGGGATAAGCCCTGTGACTTGTGATGCGTTGACGAACGATCATCTTTTCCAAGCCAAGTCACCAGCTTAGACAGGCATAAGGCTCGTATATTACCCACCCCACATACCACATGCCTCCCCCCGACACATATATCATAAAAGAAGGCTAAGGCCTTCCATCTGCAAAGGCAAATCATGGGACTTAAGCTTTTAGTGTCAAAGGAGATTGTGGGGAATTTCCACAAACAGTGAAGCTATACCAGCTCATAAAGTCACTGAATTTGAAGGAGGCTAAAAGTAGCTGGAGTTTTGCAGAAGTCCTTAAAAGTGCGAGCAATTTATTCCTCAGCATCCTGGCCCATCGTTCCTTAATATCATGCCATGAAAACACAGGTGTGGCAGTTTCCAGGCAGGGCAATCAACAACAACAACAAAATGAAAACACAGGTGTCAGTATCTATGAAAAGCACAGCAAAGTGTTGAGCCCATGTGCCTAATATAATGGTTGGTACTGCGTGCTCCCTATCTGAAAATAGTGTTAAAGTCATTATTTCCGATGCTTATCAATGAGGCTGCAATCACATAATGCTGTCAGTACTATCCCTACTCCTTCACTCCCACAAAATATATAGACCCGGTAACAACTCTATCGAAAACCTGAATCATTACAGCACTTCAGCAGCAAACCGTGCGGTTGCAATCAACTGAGCATGCGCTCTCCCTCTAAAACATGCACATTCTATTACCTCTGGCTAATAAATCTTTTATTTTTACCCCTCATCTCTCTGCTTTCTCAATAATCATTTTGATATAAACCATTGCTTGCTGTTCCTGATGACTAATCCGTTAATCATCTTTCCTAAATATATTCAGAGTGTATTTCTTTGTAAATACAAAAGAAAAAGCAATCACATAAATAATTAAGATGGCTTTTCAAATGACAGTTGAGTGCTAATATGAGCTACACTGGAAAATACTAATCAACAAACTAAATACACATCTATTAAAATGCAGGAGTCCAAATATATGAAGACAGAAGAAGAATTCATTGCAACTCCATGGAACTCATACTGATAAACATCCGCCCTAGAGCTCCTCTTTCAGCCTGTTGGAGAGGTTAAGAAAAGTAAGCATCACTTTGCACTTTCACGTGTGAAGAAAATATTATTATTGTTATTATTAACAGCAGCAGCTAACATTTAATTGAGTACTTAATTTATTCCACAATAGGTTAAGATTTTATATACACAGAGTCAATGTGTTTAATAGAACTACCTATGTCTCTCAATGGAGATATTATGATGTGCATTTTACAGATGAAGAAACTGAGATTTAAAGAAGTTAAGAAACTTGCCCAAGGTCATAAGATGTATCTGATTCTAACCGTTGCCACTATAATACGGCATGTTTTACAGCTATGGTTATGAACTGGGGATGACTTACACCCCCAGGAGACATATGGCAATGCCTGGAGACATTTTTGGTCATCACAAACATCCTTGGGTCACCATTCCCATACGAGAGGGGAATGGATTCAAGACACATTCCGGAAAGTCAGGGGTAAGTCGAATAGTAACTCTAAGAGAGGGCCACCTGCCCCTCTTCCCATACCAGCCCTCTCTGCCCAACCTGGTGGCCATCTCAATGTCCAGCAGATGCTGATGTTTCACAACACTTATTGGGCCCCATGCTATACTAACGGCCAGTCCCCAACAGAAGCTCTTCGGCACTCCCTGTTAAACAGACTTAGTGAGGGCCTGGCATGCATGAGGCACACTGGTTACTCATAACAATCCCTCCCCTCTCTCTCAATCCACCACCCCTGCCTCCCAGCCTCAGCCTCTTCCCTTTTCCTCCTGCAAACAACGTAGGGAGATGGATGACATCAGGTCCATCTGCTCCCACTCTACCCTACCTCCTTCTTCCACAGGATCAGAGTTTTAGATCCCAAGTTCCGGGGATCTAAAATTTAGAAAGTAAAATTTAGAAATCTAATAGAAACAGAAGAAGGAGGAACTTGGAGACCTACTAGGGTCTTTCAAGAGCTCTACACTGGAATGTCAAGGTCTTGCCATAGCTGTTCATGAAGTGTATTTTGATACCTAATAAGCTCTTGTGCTTTACATGCAATGTCCCTCGGAGGTCCTAAGATCTCAAGACAGGGAGTGGGATATGCCAGACCCCGAGAAATAAAGCAACGGAAGCCCGACTCCAATAGATACTGGGTAAAGGAAAGAATTAACCATGGTAATGCAGTAATCAGACACACCTATCATTGTCCCAGACTTAGAGAACTCACATGGAATCCTAACACGCAGACACCGCTGCTAAATAAAAGACAGTCCACTCCATCTTGAAAACAGGAAAACATCTTATTCTGCCAGCAACACTGGCCTCTTGGAATACACAGGAAAATATTAGGTGCTTGTCTTAAGAGGTGAGGGCACCAGTGTATAATTCACATAAGGATGTGAATGAGGTAGATCACATCTGTGCACTGTTCCACAACATAGGAACAAGCCCCACTGTCCCGTTTTCTTTATTTAAACATGAATGGGGGCTGATGCGCCTCCCCCTCCTCCCTCTTTTTAATTATGCCAAATGGATTAGCCTTTTAAGACAGTGGTTTACTTCTGTACTGTCCATGTTATCCTATTTTAATTGTTTTCATTTCTTCTTACTTCTAACTTTGGAGCAGCTAAAATATCTCAGCAGGAGGGCATTTTCCCATGAAATAATTAGAAGTCGTAGTAATTACATATAGGTTCTTAATATACTTCTATAGGGAATGTGTTTTCACTTAAGTTATATTTTATTAAATAGCTGCATCTCCCCAAAAGTAATTTGAGAGCTCTATAAAGGATATCTTGAATATAAAGTGATGATAGGGTAGACCAGAGTGGCTTCGTCTAAGAAATAGGATGAATCCTGAAATTAATCACTCAAACCGCAGCTAGAGAATTTGAAAGCAAAATCTGCAAAGTATGAACACTGATACTAAACACAGTAGAAAAGACGGGACATGGGGTGCAGCAGACAGACTTGGAGTTTGGAAGCCACATGGACCAAGCAAGGGGCCTGATTTTGAGCTCACCAGCTGCGCAACTTGAGTGAGTTCCTTCACCCTTCTGAGCCATCCCTTGGCTCAACTGTAAAATGCAAAAAAAAAAAAAAAAAAATAGCACCAGGTTTTTGCATCCTCCTGGATAACGGATATAAAGTGCCTGACACAGCACATGACAGGGATTTGATAAATGAGGGCTGTTAGCTGTCCCATTGTGGATGTGAGAATAGCATTCCGCTGGCTAAGAGACAGACATGAATGTTCTAGAACATGGCAATCCTGGAATGTGCAGTGAAGGCAGGAAGAGGAAGAATGGGTAGAGAAGAACAACTTGGGATGGAGGAATGAACTCTTATCTCCAGAAGCGGAGCTAAGAATGCCCATGGAGCCTTGGCACATGAGAGCCTCTGCTGAGCCAAACGGTCCAAAGACTTCTGAATGAGCTTTTGCTGCAACAAAAAACTTTGGATCATTTTGAGAGCCTCCCGTGAGGCGCCAATATGTTTCAGTACCTTCCCGGCCCCGAAACTGGTATGATTCATTGTAGATAACATATGAATACGCTCAAGCTGGCCAGCAGCTTCAAAAACTGGAGTCTATCAAATTGACCTTGAGAAACACAGGAAGGTAATATTTAGCGATATGCCAGATGAAATCCTTGCACAGAGATACGAAGTGAGGAAAGGCCTGAAGGGAAGCAGGCCAGCAAATATCAACCCTCAGGGAGTTGGGGGATGACACAGAGACCAAGCCTAAGAGGTCACCAGAGCAAGAAGGCCTTACGACTTCACATCCTCTCTGCAGGGTATGAATGGTGCAATGGAATGAAATGGTAATGACAGTTTCTGGTGCTAAATCTGAGTTTCCACAATCATCGTCTTGGGGAAATGAGGAACACAAGATAATGGCATACACAGAGAACAAGTGAACAGATGAGAGATGATGAACAGGTTGAGTTTCTCCAGCCTACAACCTATCAAATCTAATTTTAAACATTCGGAATCACATGTATTAGTTTTGTTTCTGTTCCATTTTCCTTTTCCCGTGTCCCCAACGGTGAATGATTTTCAATAATTCTTAGTCTGGGGTCACTAGTCTACCTCAAGCTACTATATGTTAGAGTAAAACTATACAACAGTAAATTCTATCATCTGAAATTGACGCACAGGGACCCAATTATGGCTCAAAATATAAGAAAGAAAGACTGAACAGTGGGTCTTTGAGATCATCTATCCCATCCAACCTTTTTCCTTAAAGATGAGGAAACAGAAGCTACAAATAGATCCAGAGGCTTACCCAAGGTCCTATCGCTAATTGGGGCTGGTCCAGGAATTTCTGCTCTAAGCATCAAACGATAATTAAAATAGGATAAATGCAGATGAACGTGTTCTCATATATATTGTGTTCTCAGAAAAGAAGAGGATAAATTTAATGATGCAAAAACAGTTGTGCTATAGCATTCTCCTCCAAGACTGGTTTAAACATGAATGGCACTGTACAATCAGGTTACTATAGTGTCACTAGGGTCCCTGGAATTTTACCTTTCCAGTTTCAAATATTACATCAAATGGGCAGAGTTTTACAATTTTGACATGCCATCCTGCTAGTGCCAAGAACACTGCAAGCCCTCAACAGTTGTCTGTCTACACTGTCAGTGGGAATGGAAATTAGAGCAACAAGATTAAGAAAATGACTCGGGAGGTCGGGAACAGTGGCTCACACCTGTAATCCCAGCACTTTGGGAGGCCTAGGTGTGCAGATCACGAGGTCAGAAGATCGAGACTATCCTTGCCAACATGGTGAAATCTTGTCTCTACTAAAAATACAAAAATTAGCTGGGCGTGGTGATGCGTGCCTGTAGTCCCAGCTACTCGGGAGGCTGAGGCAGGAAAATCGCTTAAACCCAGGAGGTGAAGGTTACAGTGAGTCGAGATCGTGCCACTGCACTCCAGCTTGGCAACAGAGTGAAACTCACTCTAAAAAAAAAAAAGAAAGAAAGAAAGAAAATGACTCAGGAACTGTTACCAAAACTTTAAATGCATATGCCCTTTGAATCAAGGAGTCCACTGCTAAGATTCTCCCCTAGGCGTTTACTCACAAATGCGTAAATAAAGAATGTTCACAGCCGCATAGTTTAGACCCAGTATCAGATGAAATTGTAAGAAAGAATGATGCAACAAAGAGAGAACTGTGAAACACCATTGCTTGGAATAACAAATAGCAAAACAATGCCAACAACCTAAATGGCCACCAAAGGGAAGACTGGTTATAGCATAAGCACATGATGGAATATTATTTAGCAGTTAAAACAATGAAGTAGATCTATATGCACTAATAAGAGATCTCTTGTAGTACTAAGTTAAAAAAAAAAAAAAGTACAGGACAGAATGTGAGTGTGTTTGCTGGTATATATATAACCTTTTTCTGGAAGAATACACAAAATAGTTAATAATGTTTACCTTCCAAGAGAAAGACCAAGAAACACTTTCACATTTCATTTTTCACCTTTCCATTCTGCATGTAGATTCAAATAAGATGCATGTATTCCCATTTGTACTCTTCTCGATACATCTCTAAAGATTACTACTATCCCACCTACTAGAGGTTATTACTTTAGTCAGAAAGACAATAAAATAATCAGAAAAAATAACACTCTGCTTTCTTTTATATTTAACCCAAAATAGTAAGTCCACTGAGCTCAAGATAAGGGCTCATTTCAAATATACTGAATTTCAAATATTTCATCATAAATACACTGAAAAAGCAGAAATAAATCTTCCTTTTCTGTATTTTCATAACTTTTCACTCCAGAGTACCAAAAATGTTCTTAAGTACACTGTGGTCTATTTCTTCAAATGGCAAGAAATCTTTCACAGCATTCGAAAACGAAGACGGCCTCTGCAGGGTGTATCCAGCCCCCTTCAGGCTCTGCTCCCAAACACGCTGCTCTGTCTCCTCCTCCCCCTCCTCCCAGGGCCTCTGCACCGGCCATTCCCCTACCCCATCTGACCCTTCTCCACCCTCCTCAGGTCTTTCTTGAGATCTTAGTTCAATCACTTCTTCCTTGGGGACTCCAAAGGTCTCCCAACTCCCTGGCATCATTACTGATTCCTATGACCACTCACTGTTTTTTCAAGTTTACAATAAGATCTGTGCTTTTTTTTTTTTTTTTGACTAAATTAGTCTTTCACGATAGGCTGAAAGCTCTACAAAAACAGTGGCAATGTCTGTTGTCCTTAACAGTAGACCCCAGCACCCATAGCCTAGACTTCATGCTAAAGTGCAGTGACGTTTCAAAAATCAAACAGCTCACATCACTCTCTAGCTCAAACCCTCTAATGTCTTCCTCATCGCTATCTCAGAGTCTACCAGACACCCATCCCCCAAGAGCACCTCTCCTACCCAGTCCATTCATCTACACTCACACTAGCTTCCCTGATGATCCTTGAAATCTCCAGGCCTGTGCCTACCTCTGAGCCTTTGCATATGCTATTCTCACTGCTATGAGTACTTCTCTTGACATTTGCATGGCTTACCTCTACTTCATTCAGGTCTCGGATCAAATGTGACAACTTTGGAAGGCTCCCTGCTGATGACTCCAGCATGCTCATGCTGTCACTCCCCTCGCCTTCCTCTGCTTTACTGTCCTTTATTTATTAATATTATGGTAAATATTAAACTTGATTATGGTCTATTTTTCTTACCTAGATGGTAAGCCTACGAGGGCAGGGATTCTGTTTCATTTGATACTATATCCTTGGTCCCAAGACTAATGCAAGCCCTCAATAAATATTTATGTAGACACATATCAACATCAACTTCTATACAGACAGAGAAAAGTAAGAAATCAGAGATAGAGTTAAAGCCTACTTCTTTCTAATCTTAAAAATCATAAGCATAACAGTCTCCTAGTTGCAATTATGGGCGTTCACCACGTTTTATTTTTCTTAATAAATGAATTAAACGAATAAACATTCTCAAACTCCTGACTAATAAAGCAGATGACACTGACAATGAACTATAAACAAATGTGTGAATAATAATGGACTTGCTCATGCTTTCACTCATAAAACAAACAAAGTGAAGATGACTTTAAAAACAAAGACATGATTCCAAGACCAATAAACTTTACACACTGCACTAAAATCTCCATGTGGTGAGCCTGGCATGTGTATTTGACAATTAAAAAAAAAAACAACAGTCAAGCGCTTACCCATTCTTCTAAAATGCGTGACACTGCGTCACTCGCCCTTGCCATGTTCCTGCAGGCCAAGATCACGTGTGCACCATGGAGGGCAAAAGACTTGGCAGTTTCAAACCCTATGGTTTAAAGGAAAGTCAATGTTAGAAAACATAACATCAAGATAGTGAGTCATGTTGAATGGCCTTTATCGGAGCACTACTTACATTACCCCAGGTTCTCAACCAGGGGTGATTTTGACCCCCAGGGGACAGGTACAAATGTCTGCAGACATTTTCAGTCGCCACAGTTGTGGGGTAGAGTCCTACTGGCATCTAGTGGGCAAAGGCCAGGCATGCTACAAAACATCTTACCATGAACAGGGCAGCCCCCAACAACACAGAATTATCTGGCCCAGACTGTCAACACCGTGATGGTGAGAACACTTGTCCTAGGGATGCAGTGATTTCAAAGATGAAGACCGAGCCATAGAAGAGTTCACGGCATGTCCAGCCATTTAACCATCAATAATGACCAGATCCTGTGCTCACGATAAGGACTTGATGCTCTACTCTATGGTAAGTGTCCCCAGCACCTCTGCTTCCGCCACCGTCACCTAGGTTTCTTAGCCCCGTTTCCTATTTAAAACAATTAGAAAAGCTGGACAAAACAACACAGGTGCACACACACACATCTGTTTGAAGGCATCAGGAGGGCACTCTGACTGAGAATCTGGGGGGCCAAGATCTGCAAAAATTGCAAGGCCAGCATTTGGCAGTTTTTTCCCTTCAAGGCATATTTCATTTCCAAACATAGTGGTTGGAAGCCTGAGAAGATGGGCTGAGCTTTTGGCAATTTTATAACAGGGAAAAAGACCCAAATTTGAGCTCAGGACCCATCAGGAAAGGGCCACGGTACACACACCAAACCTTTGGTTGGGACCCTAAAGAGTTATACCCTCGCTGTAATAACAAGAGACAGTCCAGACTTCACAAGACTGGAAACTCAGCTTCAGGCCATTTCAATTCCTGGTTTGATTAAAGTGATCAGTCCCTATCTATCCAATTTCCAGCAGCAAGAGAAAATATTCTCTGGAGGAAGATACCATTATCTAGCGTCTCAAATTACCACTATAATTATTTCAAATACTCATATAAACTCTCAGACATTCAAACAAAATAGCTAAGCATACAAAAAGACAAAACTTCACCAAAGCCAGAGGGGAAAAAAATGGAAATAAATGCACAGGAGATCTGTCTAATCAAGTTATTCAGAAACA
Source organism: Macaca thibetana thibetana (assembly GCF_024542745.1). NCBI lineage: Eukaryota > Metazoa > Chordata > Mammalia > Primates > Cercopithecidae > Macaca > Macaca thibetana. Next base: position 21,189,137 of record NC_065597.1, on the reverse strand, counting down.
GTGATTAAAATAACTCTGACTGATAGGTTCAAGGAACAAAAAGGCAAGATGGAGAATTCTGCCAGGGAATTAGAAACAATAAAAAAAATCAAACAGATATTCTGAAACTTAAACACAATAAGAGTAATTAAGAATTCAACATATAGGTTAACAGAATACGAGACATAGCTGATGACAAGATTAAGGAAACTATAAAATAAGTTAAAAAAAATCCAAAGTGAAGCATAAAAAGAAAAACATAACTAATGCAGTAAAGCAAAGCACTGAAGAGACGTATGAAACACATTCTCCTATGCTCTTACACATACATGTAATTTGAGTTCCAAAAGAAGTGAAATAGATTAAGATAAGCAATATTTGAAGACAGAATGGCTGACAATGTTACAAATTCAATGACGGATATATAGCCACAAATTCAAGAATTATCCAGAGCCACAAGCAGAAATATATATGTGTATGTGTTGACAGGTATATGTATAAATGTGTGGGTCTACATGTATATGTATATATATGTGCAAGCCACAAGCAGAAATATATGTGTACATATATATATTTATGTCTATGTGAGCCGCAAACAGAAATATATATGTGGGTGTATACCCATATGTGTATATGTGTGTGTAGACACACACACATATACACATACATGTCAAACTAACGCACATCAGAGTAAACTGCTAAAAACTGCAGATAGTTTTAGAAGTAGTTAGAGACCAGTAGCTACAAGACTGATAGTTATACCTCTAAGGAAAATCATGGAAGTCACAGCTGAAAGAAATAAAACTTTCATCTTAGAATTCTATACCTAGTACAAATATTCTTGAAAAATAAAGTAGGAGGCTGGCCGCGGTGGCTCACGCCTGTAATCCCAGCACTTTGGGAGGCCAAGACAAGCGGATCATGAGGTCAGGAGATCGAGACCATCCTGGCTAACACGGTGAAACCCCGTCTCTACTAAAAATACAAAAAAAAACTAGCTGGGCGTAGTGGCGGGGGGCTCCTGTAGTCCCAGCTACTCGGGAGGCTGAGGCAGGAGAATGGTGTGAACCCAGGAGGCGGAGCTTGCAGTGAGCGGACATTGCACCACCGCACTCCAGCCTGGGTGACTGAGCAAGACTCCGTCTCAAAAAAAAAAAAAAAAAGAAAAAGAAAAAGAAAGGAGGAGAACAAAAATTTTCAGCAAACCAAAGCTGCTTTTTGTTTATCACCTGCACTACACCGAGTGTCGCGTATAGACCCACACTGCAGGAGACACTAAAGGATGCTCTTCAGGAAGGAGGAAAATGACCCCAGCTATAAACCCAGAGACTCAGAAAGTAACAAAGAGCAACATAAAGGGTAACGATATGTTAAGATCCAAATGGTAAGAGTAGTAAACTCTATGAGTTTTAAAATACATAGCAAAAATTACTGTATCAATAATAATAATAATGCTTAACCTAGGAGGTGAGTAATGGAAGTAAAGCTTCCTAAGGTTCTTGTCTTCTCCAGGAAGTGATATAATACTGATTTATATTACATTTTAATAAGTCAAAGATGCAAGCTGTAAATCTCTACAAATTTAACAAGCTAATGGAGAAGAAAAGTCGAATGACAAAAAGGCAAGAAAGGAGAGAAGATGACTAGGTACAGTGGCCTGTAATTCTAGCACTTTGGGAGGCCAAGGCATGAGAATCACTTGAGACCAGCTTGGGCAACATAGCAAAACTCTGTCTATACAAAAATTAAAATTAAAAAAGAAATAGCCAGGTGTGGTGGCAGGCACCTGTAGTTCCAACTACTCAGAAGGCTGACATGGGGGGATTGCTTGAGTCCAAGAGTTCAAGGTCACAGTGAACTATGACCATGCCACTGAACTCTAGCCTGGCAAGGCCCTGTCTCAATTTAAATGAAAGAAAGAAAGGAAAGAAAAAGAAAAAGAGAAAGAAAGAGAGAGAGAGGGAGGAAAGGAAAAGAAAAAAGAGAAAGAAGAATATAGAATAACTTAACAGGAAGCCAATAATAAGGTGGTATATTTAAGCCCAAACCCAAATATCTTTGTCATTACATTAAATATAAATGGCCTAAAGACAGCAATTAAAAGAAAAAAGTTGTCAGACTGAAGAAAACGTATATATATATATATATATATTCTCCTTATAAAATAATGTGCATTATGTTTTGTACCTTTAAACACAAGGATAAAAAAATCGAAGTAAAAGAATGGAAAATATATACGGTATAATGTGGGCCAAAAGAAATCTGATGCAGCTATACTAATTTCAGAAAAAGGAGACTCTAAAGCAAGAAGCATTACAAGAGAAAGCACTGACCATTTCACAATGGTAAATTTCAACCCACCAAGAATACATGACAATTCTAAATTTATATGTACTTAATAATAGAGCCTCCCATATATGTCAACAATTGACAGAATCAGGAGCATAAATGGAGAAATTCACAATTATAATGGAAGATTTTAACATACCCCTCTTAGTAGCAGATAAAATAAGCAGCCAAACACAAAGTATATAGAAGGTTTGAACAACTTAATTGATAAACTGAAAATAATTGAATATGATAAACACTGAAAACAACAGCAAAATATACTCAAGTACTTCAAGAATACTTACAAAAACTGATGATTTGCAGGGCCAAAAGCAAGTCTCAACAAATTTCAAAAGATTAAAATTAGAGAGCATGATCTTTGATTGCAATGGAATTAAATTATAAATCAATAACAAGATCCCAGAAAATTCTCCTTTCTGGAAATATATGTATAAATAAATAAGACATTATGGCTCAAAAAATTACAATGAAAGTTAGAAATATTTTAAACTCAATAATTACAAACATATATACAAACTTATGGAGTATAGCTAAAGCCATGGTTAAAAGAAAATCTACAGCCTTAACTACATATATTAAAAAGAAGGCCAGGCACAGTGGCTCATGGCTGTAATCCCAGCAATTTGGGTAGCCGAGGTGGGTAGATCACTTGAGCCCAGGAGTTCAAGACCAGCCTGGGCAACACGGCAAAATTACATCTCTACAAAAAATTAGCTGGGCGCGGTGGTGCACACCTGTGGTCCCAGCTACTCAGGAGGATGATCATGTCACTTCACTCCAGTCTGGGTGACAGAGTGAGATCCTGTTTCAAGAAAAAAAAAAAGAAACAAAAGAAGATGATCTAAGCATCCATTACCTTAGGAAAATAACCCAGCACATTAAGCTTAAAGAAAGCAGAACGACGGAAATAGAGAAAGGAGAAAGGAGAAACTTATAAATCTAAAACAAACATAAAATACAGAGAAAAAAAGAAGTTAAAAGTCTGTTAATTGAAAAGACTAATAAAATTGATAAAGGGCTAGCAAGACTGATAGAGAGAGAGACAGACACAGAAAGAGAGGGCACGAATGACCAATATCGGGGACGAATAAAAGGACATCATCAGGTCACATTAAAGCATAAGCAACAAAAGCAAAACCAGACTAGTGAGATTACATAAAACTAAAAAGCTTCTGCACATTAAAGAAAACCATCAAGACACTGAAAGGGCAAGCTACAAAATAGTAAAAACAAAATACTTGCAAACCTCATAACTGATAGTGTTCATATCCAAAATATATAAGGAACTCCTAAAACCCAACAGCCAAAAAAAAAAAAAAAAAAAACAAAACACAGATCTTAAAAACAAGTAAAGGAACCGAACAGACATTTCTCCAAAGAAAACATACAAATGGCCAAGTGTATGAAAAGTGGAAAATGCACTAATCTCCAGGAAAATGCAAATTGAAATCACAGTGAGATGTCATCTCACACCTGTTAAGATGGTTCTCATCATGAAATGAAAGATAAGTGTGGTTGAGGGTGTAGAAACAAGAGACCCCTTGTGCGTGAGAAACTTACATTCCTTAGTGGAATGTAAATTGGTGCAGCCACTATGAAAAACAGTACGGAGTTTCCTCAAAAAATTAAACATAGAATTAAAAATTGCTGCATTAGGATCCAGCAATCCCACTTCTGGATACACATCCAAAGGAACTCAAATCAGGATCACAACGATATGTCTGCCCTCTCATGTTCACTGTAGCATTATTCATACTAGCCAAGACATGGAAGCAGCCTAGATTTCTACTGATGAATGAATGGATAAAGGAAATGTGGAAGACACACACACACACACGCACACACACACACACACACACACAATGGAATATTATTCAGCCTTAGGAATGAAGGAAATTCTGCTATTTGCAACAACATGGATGAACCTGAAGGACATTATGCTAAGTGAAATAAGCCAGACACAGAAGGACAAATACTATATGATACAATTTATATGAGGAATCTAAGACACTCAAACTCACAGAGGCAAAATATAGAATGGTGGTTGCGAAGGGCTGGGGAGAGAGACAAACAACGAGGTATTAGCCAAAGGGTATGAAGTTTCAGGTATGCCAGATGGAAAAGCCCTAGAAATCTACCATACAGCACTGTGCCCATATTGTATCATGTACTTACAAATTATGATAATGGCTTCACAGGTATATACTTATCTCCAAACTTATCAAGTTCTATACATCAAATACATACAGCTTTTTGTATGTCAATCATACCTCAATAAAGTTGTTTTTAAAAATGAAAAATAAAGAAAAGGACTACAGATCCTACGAACCGTAAGAAGATCTTAAGATATGGTTAACAACTTTATACCAATGAATTTACAATACAGGAAAAAAAGACAAATTCCTAGAAAAACACTACAAAAAAAGTTGCCACAAGAAGAAATGGAAAACTGAAAAGTTCTGTATGTTTAAAAAAAATGAATCTATATTTTAAAGTCATCTCAAAAAAGGGGAAAGTTTAGGAGGGGAAGAGATGGGAGGGAGGAAAAAGAAGAGGCAGTCTAATCCAGAGTTTGAACACCAAGTCACTGCTCTAAACTAAAAAATACCATATTTTGTAATCTATGGTGGAAGACCATATAGAGTACAGTACAACAATGAAGTAGTCAACTCTACTAGAGAAAGCAGCAATGTAGTTCAGCCAAATCCATGTCAAATGGCCATAAATTATTGTTTACAAGATAATGTTAACATGCATGGAAAATCAGCATACCGTTATCTTCCTGACATCACCATGTGGAAGAGCCTAGTAAAGTCCATTCATTCAATCACCCCCACAGGCCTAATCTTCACAGAGAACAGTCGATTTATATAGACTACTTCTCGAGGGAAGTCAGCATAGCACAGAGGAAGACTCAAGTTGGACACACTTGTGTCGCTGCCAGTTCTAACCACGTACCAGCTGTGGGATCTAAGGTCACGCCTTGAACCCATGTGAAACTCAGTTATCGTTTCTGTGAAATGGGGAATAAGTGGTAAACATATACTGAGAGCCTAACATAATCATAGTAGGTGGAAAACAAATGTTAGTTGCCTGCTTTTTGCAAAACCCTTGGTGTCCTATGCCTCTTCCACAATTTGTATGACCTACCAAATCCAGCACAGTCACTATGACTAAAAAATTAAAACTTGCTCCTAGATGTGCTACCAGTGGTAACCTGAGGGTGAGTGACTTTAACACCAACCAGAATTCAAAGAAATCAGCCACGGGCTCCACCATTCCGTCTGTCTGTATACGGGCTCTGGAGCACAATGTAACCTCATTGCTGAGACAACCTGAAATTATTTTTTGAGATTTTGCCAAATCCCGTATTCCAAAATACATACATATCACCTAAAGATGACCTCTGATACTTAAATCAGATGCTGAAATAGTGCACAAAGGATTTCAAACCTGAAGTATTTAACACCTAAATCCGTTTGCCTCCCCTTGGGTATGTGTGTAGTAAAAAGTGTTTGAAGCTGTCATCTCCAACCTTTCAAGAAAGAAGACAATCATCTCAAATTAACTGATTTTTACCTGTGATGCCAATGTCACCCCTCATCACCAGTGAGCAAAAGACACCTAGATCATTTGGGGAAAATGAGAGAAGTAAAATGCCAGGTTTTGTAGCCCGGCTGGCTGGGGGCGGGCACCGAACAAAGTCTTGCTGACAGATCTGTCCCATCAATCAGGCTAATGAGATGGTGACAGCCATATGCAAGCAACACAGAGTGACCAAACACAACTGCACTTGTGAGCCCGGGACTTCACGCACCCAGAAGATCTCGGAGGGAATGGTGGACTCTGGGTCCCTTTGAAATTTCCAGGTCAAAGCAATGATCAGGAATATCTGTATTCACAATTTCATCACAGGGTATTAAAAAAAAAATGATGTAAGAGAGTGGAAATGAGAGTAAACACAATTCTTATTCGTTACCAGCTATGTTTTTAACAGATTGAGAAAGCATTGATATAACCCAAGGCCAGGCAGGTTCCAGAGCTTGATTGATTGACTGACTGACTGAGACAGAATCTCGCTCTGTCACCCGGGCTGGAGGGCAGTGACGCAATCTGCAACCTCCGCTCACTGCAACCTCCACCTCCAGGATTCAAGCAATTCTCATGTCTCGGCCACCCCAGCAGCTGGGATTACAGGCGCGTGCCACCACACCCAGCTAATTTTTGTATTTTTAGTAGAGATGGGGTTTCACCATGTTGGCCAGACTGGTCTCAAACTCCTGACCTCAAGTGATCCACCCACCTTGGCCTTCCAAAGTGCTGGGATTACAGGCATGAGCCACCACGCTCAGTCCAGAGCTTTATTTATCCAGTTTCTCAGGTTAGCGGTAAGTTCCTTGAGCCTTGCACCCTCCCATCTTCGTATTTTGGCAGACTAGCACCCAGTAGGATTCAATAAATATCTGCTGAAGGAACAAATGGTTCTTGCAGACCGCTAATAGGCTGCAGTTCTGGACTATTTTAAAACAATCCAGGCTGTTTCAAACTGCAACACGGATGGCCCTCTTCCTTCCTTTATAATAATGCATAAATATTAAAATCCTGCAAAGATACCGCTCGCCATAGTTTTGAATGATGCTACCAAGAAATCTGTGGGGAAAAGCATGCCGTTTTTCTATCAAATTTTATTTTCCCAAAAATACCTGTTAAGTCATGCTATCTGACTTGACAAAATAATCCACGGCAAAGGACTTTTTATTACCAGAGAGGGCACATCTGACAAGACAGCGGCAACAGGCTACAGGCTCAAGCTTCCGCCCTCTCTCCTTTAGAGAACTCTGACTGTAGTTATGGGTAAGCCATCTGTCTCTGTGTCTTGTGAAATTACACTGTGGTTCTTACATCTTCCTTTATCTAAGCAATGCATTACCCGTTGCTAGTCTACTTTTAAAAGCTGCAATAGACAACTCCATTTTCTCACTCTTTACAATTGCCTTTGGAACAGAAACAAAGCATGGCTATTTCAAAAGATGATAGTTTAACAGGAAGGACAATAACACTTTTATAGTAAACCATATCTCTAGAGTGTGGAGTTTTATATAAAAAAAGTTTAATAATGCTACCTACTGTTAAAGTCCTGGATAAAACCCAGGAGAATAACAGCCCTCACTCTTGTAATACCGCAGCTGATGGCCAGTTTAATTAGCTAAATGTAGTAGTGCTAAGCCTGTTCTGCACAGTGCCAAAGTTTGTGCAAAATAATGAAGGCAATGGTTTACTAAATTTAATAACCTGATTCATCTTATAAAAAATTAACTTTATGACAATGTTTAAATTAAACTAGCTTAACTGCATGGAGATGGCAAGAGTGTGTTCTGAAGAATATTTAAACCTAATAATACCAAGAAAATAAAGAAAGACGTTTTAAAGCAATGAGCAGCATCAGTTTTTCTAACACTTGTTACATCAGATCCAATCAGAAAAATGACGTGGCCATGGAGGCTTAATAGCTCACTGTCTTGGGTTTTAAGCTTTCAACAAAAACATTCAAGTTCTACAAAATGGAAAAGGTGCAAAGTAATTTAAATACCTACTTATACTATCGTACATAGTTTTCACTCTTTAGAACAGAGGTCACAAACTGATGATCCAAGGACAAGTCAAGCCCACAGACCTGTTTTGTGTGGCCCACATTTTCTTCCCTTCCCTTCCTTCCTTCCTCCCTCCCTTGCTCCTTCCCTCCTTTCTTTCCACCATTTCTCCTCCCTCCCTCCCCCTCCCTCCCTCCCTCCTTCCTTCCTTCCTTCCTTCCTTCCTTCCTTCCTTCCTAATTTGAATTAGTTGCCAGCATTAAAACACTGGGGAGATCACAGGTCCAAAGCTAGATGTGCAGCTTCTCTGAAAAAGTTTACAGCAGGAGCACACTAGGTCCCCAATCCCACGTGGTGACAGGTTAGCTGGGAAGCCACTGTTAGCTAGAGGTGGGGTTTGAGCTTTCTAGTTGGTCATGTGGGCCATGGTCATCACCCGCGCTGCTGGCATTACCCACCAGGCCACTGCAGGCACCTGATGCTCAGTGCACACTATCCAGGAAACATCCTTGTTGGAGACATGACTCAAGCCTTACCACAAAACATCCTCAGTCCAAATGTTCACAACTGAATCACTGAATCTCAAAGAACATCTCCCACTGATGTGGTTGAGATTTTATTTAAACCATGACAAACCCTACTCTGTCAAGCGTGAGAATACTAGGATGCTAGCAATGCCTTGGAAAATGCCACAGTAGCACTTGGCTTTGCGTGGACAGAGAAGCACAAGGGCAGTAGCTCAGGGATCTGCAGGAGCTTGGACCCAGGGTGCAAGCTCCTTTGCATTTCACAAAGGTCACTGAGTGGCAGCAGAACCTCTGGGCCAATAACTCCTCTGGAATGAGAGATAAAGATGAAACAGGCAAGCAAAAAGGCAGGGTGCTTGGCAAAAAAATAAAAATAAAAAATAAAATAAATCAAGGATTGGGGAGCAACTCCGTGTGAATAAATTACATGAAGGCAACGGAGATAAAGCTCCATGCAGCAAGCGAAAACTGTGGGACTCCTCGGCAGGCAGCAGTAGCCTGTGGATTTAGGCAGGGAGTAAACGCTATGAGTTATTATTCATATTATTATTTTATCCATTTAGGGTACCTCCAGGGGTCACAGTGGACTCGCTCAAGATACTGTGGCCTTGTGACCAGCCAGGAATGGACGAGGTGCCCTCTTATCCTGAGCGGTTCAAGGTATAAGTTAGAAAATCATGTAGGAAGCAAAAAAAATCTACAAAGCCAGTGACCGCCTAAGTCTAGGTGTCCAGGATGCCCCGTGGGCCACTGGTGAGCTCAGCGAGTTATTTACCCAGACAGGAAACGCAAAGGGAGAAACGGCTTGGGCGTGGTGGTGGAGCGCATCGGAGCAGGCAGCCGCACCCCGTGAGACTCACTGGTAGGTTGGACAGGTGGGGACAGAGTCACCCACAGAATCCTCAGGCACAAAAAACGTCAAGGTGGGAACCCTGTCCCCTCAAATACTGACAAAGCTCCCACGGAAGTAGGAGCTAAGAAAAATGCAGCCAGGAAGGTTCCTTCTGGTTTAAGTTTTTTAATTTTCTCCCTATTGTGGATGTACTTGGGCAGTGTCCCCATTTACTGTAAATTATGGTTTTAATTATCATTTTTATCAAGGTGCCCAAAGGAGTTGAGGCTTACAATATCCGTAATTTCTAATGGGTTGTTATTATTAATTTATAATTGTGAAACACTGGGGACAAATGTTACTCGTAACAGGGCACAATTAAAAGGCCACAGAGATGCTGATTTCCAGCCCCCTCCAGCCCTGCCCCACAAACATAGCACTCAAATGATCCTTAGGAACAAATCAACAAGTTGCAGAATCTTCCAGCACACATCCTCTTCCTCCCTGGAGATCTGCCATTGTGTATAGAGCAAGAAGATAGGCCTAACGTCTTTCAGCTTGGGTTAGATTTGGGGACAATTCAAATGTGGGACTGTTTTTGTATTCACAAACTACCAGCTTTAAGGATGAGAGTTTCTCCTATATCCTCCTAAAAGTAGGAAGACCACACTTTCCAAACTAATCTGATTAATGTAAATGAAATTACAGTGACATGACATTGACGATGATCCTGAAATCCAACTCCCCCACGGGCATTTCCAGATGAAGTTCTAAGACGTATATTCACCATGCCTATATGCTCAATGCCACATCTGCAATGACTAGATAATCCATACCGCTGTTTCCGTAGTTACTTTAATTACCTGAATGATCATATTTACCTCCCACGCCATTTCAATTACATAGTTCTGAGTTCCAAAGAGTTAGAGATCACGCTTACTAAACACGATCCACAGCTGCCAACTCTTAAGAAATTACAAAACTACACAGGTCTCTCTAGAGAAAAATAAGTCATAGCCAGCCTTGCTTTTTAAATGTATGTGTTATATACAGCCAGCAACAGATCCCTACAGAGCTTCCTGAATAGCCCTAATAACATAAATACATCTCAAATATATTTATCAAAAAAAAGATACCAATTCAAGAAGTGGGAAATGGGTCAGTTCACGTGGAACATCTTTAAAATACACCAGGCTGTATCTGCATGCTTTAGGCAGTACAAGGCTGAGGCCGTAATGTTTTGTAAAGCTGCGCAATAAATCCCAATTCACTGTATGAGATGTCTTGAGAGGCAAGACTGACCCCAGGTTGGCTACTAGTGCTGTCACTGTGCTAGGTGAATAAGTTCTCATTTAACCTACCAGTGACAGTCCTGGTTAGGAATGAGTGACAAAAGTACCCAAAGATTACAATTAACATGGTCGTAGACAGGCAAATGCAGACAGAGATTCTATACAAGTAACTACATCGAGCGGCATTCCTGTCGGTAAAGATGCAGGGGAACCACGCAACTTCATAGATTAATGAGGGAGGGGGGATAGGAAATGGCTTAACATATATGGGGGCAGTTGGGACATGGCTATCAAATTTGAAATGGACATGCTCTTTGACCCAGCCACAACCAGAAATTTATCCTACAAATAGACTTACTGACATGAGCAAATATGTGGGAGGAATATTCAATACAGCATGATCTACAACAGACTGCAATCAACCAAAATGTTTTATCAATTAGGTTAAATAAATTATATTGCATGAATAGGACAAAATACTGTATTGCACCTAAAAAGACTGAGGAGAAATGATCTGGAGATGCAAGGAAACATATCTGCGTTATAGTATTAAGAAAAAAAGTCAAAGTACTGAACAGCGTGCACATAAGACACAAAGTGGTTAAACAGGTGCCAACATTGATTACTGCAGGAGAGAGTTATCAGTTGGGGCAGGAAAACTTCTGCATTTCATAATGTCGACGCTATTTCAATTTTTAGCACATGCATACACGCCTGCTATAGGAAAAAACTAAAAGTAACAAACCAAATGCTATCTAATTGACAATTCATGGGCCTTTATGAATTTTAATACAGAGCAATCAAGGCCAGTGAGAAAAAAAGGGAGGAGCCTATTTGTATTCCAAACAAGGTATTTCCTGAGCATCCTGATTTACAGAAAGGATGCTGTAATGTCCAGGTAAGGAGGAGGACTTGGGAGTGTTACTCTTGGCTGGGTACCACGCCACGTGCTTTATGAAACACATTAATTCTAAGGCGTTCTCTACAGACACCCTATAAACTGTCATTGTCATTTCACGTAAGAGAAAAACCACGGATCCCCAACGTTAAAGAACTCACAAGATCAGAGGGCAAAAAAGGGGGAGAACCCCAATGGGCATTATAGCCTGAGTTCAAGCAGGTGTACCCCACCATCAGGCCCCCCCCAACTACCGCAATCACTGTGTGACTGTGGATTTGTGATATTGTGATACAGTAAGAAACACATATTGGGTCTTCATCCAGGTTCCTGGCACAGAGCTCCTAAAATTCTTGAAATTGGCCAGACGCAGGGTCTCATGACTGTAATCCTAGCACTTTGGGAGGCTGAGGAAAGAGGATCACTTAAACCCAAGCATTTGAGAACAGCCTTAGCAATATAGTGAGATCCAATCTCCAAAAAAAAAAAAAAAAATAGTGGCGCACAGCACCGTACACCTGTAGTCCCAGTTACTCAGGAGGCTGATGTGGGAGGATCACTTGAGCCCAGAAGTTGGAGGCTGCAGTGAGCCATGACTGCACCACTACACTCCAGCCTGGGTGGGTGACAGAGCGAGACCCTGTTTAAAAAAACAAAAACCTTTGAAATTTTCTGAGCAATATGGGTGAAGGGAGTGTCTTTTATTAGTCATGATTAGAGAGTTGGATCCCCCACATTCCCTACCTTAGGGGAAGGGGAGGGGCTGGAGATTGTCTTAATCACCAATGGCCAGTGATTTAAGTAATCATGCCCAGGGTAACAAAACCTCCCTAAGACTCCTAAATGGCCAGGCACAGTGGCTGACACCTGTAATCCCAGCACTTTGGGAGGCTGAGGCAGGAGGATCGCTTGAGCTTTGGAGTTCAAGACCAGCCTGGGTGACATATTGAGACCTCGTCTCTACTAAACAAAACAAAACAAAAAAACTTAGCCAGGCATGGTGGTGTGTGACTGTAGTCCCAGCTATTCAGGAGGCTGAGGCAGGAGGATGGCTTTAGCCTGGGAGGTCCTGGCTGCAATGAGCCATGATTGCATGATTGCACCACTGCACTCCAGCCTGGGCAACAGAGTGAGACCCTATCTCAAAACAACAACAAAAAATCCTAAACGATAGGGTTTGGAGAGCTTCCAGATTGCTGAGCGTGTGGTGCCTAGAGAGGGGCATGCTGGGAGAGGGTATGGAAGCTCCAAATCCCTTCCCCATGCCTGGCCCTATGTACCGCTTCATCTGTATTCTTCGTAATATCCTTTATCATAAACAGGTAAACATAAGTAAATATTTCCCTGAGTTTTATGAGCCATTATAGCAAATTATCAAACCTGAGGAGATGATCATGGGAACCCCAATGTGTAAAGTGGGTCAGAAGTGCACATGATAATCTTGAACTTGCTACTGGCATTTGAAATAGGGGACGATCCTGTAGGGCTGAGCCCTCAACCATGGGGTCTGTGCTGACTCTGGGTCGTTAGTGTCAAAACGGAATTGTAGGACACCGCGCTGGGGTCCAGAAAATTGGAGAATTACTTAAAATGAGGGAACACTCCACACATTTGGCATGGGAAGGGCTCTGTATGGGAGAAGAGGAAGACACAGTGTTTCCTACCTTTAGGGTTAAGAGCACACACTAGAAGCAGCTCCTTGAGGCAGGAGAAACCAGCCTGGAACGCCCCCATCAGCCTCACACCCCGCAGAGTCTTGACTGTCTGTCAAATATGATTCATGGGATTTGCTATTTATTCTCTGTGGATATTATGAGACATTTGCTTCTCATATGTGAACATGCTTGGCATGTGTATAACATAAGTTAAACCAAAGAGGGAGAAGTGGTCCAAACGCCACCTGTTTCATCAAAAGCCTACCAGTGCTCCCTTCAGTGTGATCCCACCAAGGTACAGAATTGAGGTCTCTTCGGCTACTAGATTACGTAAACCCACCTGCTTTATGGAATCCCTCCCCAAACTGTGATGCATTGGCAAATGTTCTTCTCTCTTACTTGATATTTCATCTTGGGGCTCAGAATTAACACTGTCCTTTGCTTTTCCAAACATTTATCTGTAAGGGCTGTGAGATGGGATCACTAATCCACAGGAATAAAAGTTTTTATCTATATTCTTCCAAGGTCAATAGTTTACAATTATAGACTTAATTTAACCCCATTTCTATACTTCCAAACAGTAAAAAACGATCTTAACAGCATGACTGCTACAAGTTATACTTAATTGTTTTTTCTTTAATTTCCAAAAATCTTCACTGTCAAACTTTAAAGAACCAACTGTATTAATGTCCAATGCAAAGGCCAGCCAGGCACAGTGGCTCATAGTATAATCCCAGCACTTTAGGAGGCCAAGGTGGGAGGATCACTTGAGCTTAGAAATTTGAGGTTACAGTGAGCTACGGTCGTGCCACTGCCCTCCAGCCTGAGTGATGGAGCAGAGTTCTGTCTCAAAAAAAATAAAACATAAAGACCCTTCACCAATAAAAAGAAAGTGACACCACATGAAATTTTTTGTAATCAAAGTATACATGGCACTTTTTTTTTTTTTTTTGAGACAGAGTCTCACTCTGTTGCCCAGGCTGGAGTGCAGTGGCGCGATCTCTGCTCACTGCAAGTTCTGCCTCTCGGGTTCACGCCATTCTCCTGCCTCAGACTCCCGAGTAGCGGGGACTACAGGCGCCCGCCACCACGCCCGGCTAATTTTGTGTATTTTTAGTAGAGACGGGGTTTCACCGTGTTAGCCAGGATGGTCTCGATCTCCTGACCTCATGATCCACCCACCTCGGCCTCCCAAAGTGCTGAGATTACAGGCGTGAGCCACTGCGCCCGGCCAACATGGCACTTTTATAAACTTGTCTGAGAACCCTAGGAAGAAAAATAAAACAGGACAAAATAAAAACATAGATGCTTCCTTTAAAAAAAAAAAGAAATGTAACCGAGCTTTTTAGAGGCAGAGACCCCTGTCTTTTAAAGGCTCTCAACAAGACACAGCTCTTTCACTCCCTTTCTTGTTAATACAAGAAAGTAACAATTGCTCCATAATTCCACCCCCTACACGCGCTGTCTGGCCCAAGTTTAAGTTCTTCAGAGGGCAATTCTTTTGTGAACTAACCAATGACACAGGCATGTGCACACACGTGCACACACACAACCATGGTCTCACTTCGTATAATTCTGTCCTCACACTCGTATCTACTAAGAGAACCAAAGTGTTTCTGGGTGTTTAGAAGTGGAAAGATTTATCCTGAAGTTTGGCCTTTTTTATTTTGATGAGTTAATTTATAGCCACTTCAAGAGGAGAAGGGAACCCAACTCTGAATTTGCAAGTACGCTATATTCTATTACTGAATATGTTTCATTGTTTTCACAGCTGGTACAGGATTTCCTTTCACTACTGAGGCCTCCGTTACTCTTTCTCATCTGTTGGAGACAGGGTTCTTTATGATTTAGAGCAAGCAGACCAGCCACCAAGATCCAGTACCCACACATTCATCCAAAGAGACTCCCATTCTTTGACTTTCCTAATGACCAAAAGGGCTGTGAGTCCTCTTGGCAACATAGTTTCCACTCTTGTCAATTAAGAAGTGGTTAGGAGGCAGTTGTTTAAAAAAGAAAAATTTTTAAAAAAAGAGAAAAAAAAGACTTTCATTCCACTGCGAGCTCCCAGAAATGAAAAAACGGCCCCATCCTGCACAGTCCATGTGGACAATGTGCTACCTTTCTAAATCAAGC
Source organism: Macaca thibetana thibetana (assembly GCF_024542745.1). Taxonomy (NCBI): domain Eukaryota; kingdom Metazoa; phylum Chordata; class Mammalia; order Primates; family Cercopithecidae; genus Macaca; species Macaca thibetana. The sequence continues at coordinate 21,173,881 of NC_065597.1, read as the reverse complement.
CCCTTTAAAAAAAAAAAGAAAAAAAGAAAAAAAAAAAAAGAAAATTCAGATCGACCTTGGCTCTCACCATTAAAAAAGTGAAAAGTGGTATATTACTTTGCCTCTTGGAAAGATTAAATTCTTTATGCTCCCAAAGTCACGTGGAAGTGCTCAAAACACAATGTTGAGAAAATTCAGCAGTTTTTTGAGGCTCACTTTTAAAGTGTCCAAATTGACTTTTCATTCTCCATCGCTTATAACTTTTTAAGATGCAACTTTTCAAAAATATGACTTAAATTCAGGCTTCGAAGCTACGTCAACGGCCAGAGTTCCACTAACTTTGTGCTCTGTGGGCTCACCATGACCTTGCCTAAAATCAATGACTCCTCCAACTCCAAACCGGACATTTATTGTGATTGATTAGGAAGTGGTGCTCAAAACATAAAAAAAAAAAGAGGCAAAATGTAAAAAAAACTTTAAAGCAAATCGAGTCTAATAGAAAAACACCTAATTAAAGGATAATCCTTACCCTGCAGTTGCTTTTTTAAAACTATCTCTGATAATCTATGTAACCAGATCGCTATCTTAGATATCTTTAATAAAATTACTTTTTAAAGTTTTGTAAAATCTAACAGTGGCTTGTGTGTGTTTGTTGCTATTGTTGTTTCGGTCTTTAAAAAAAATAATGCTGACACTATCTCAATTCAAATTGGTAACATTTAAAGCAAGCCCTAAGTTTTTGCTTCTGTGACTTTTCTTGCAGTGGTCAAATATCCACAACAGTCCCGCATGGAAGGCACAGGCAATGCTAGCTTTAAAAAGAGGACGTAAATTATGCTCTTCACCTCACTTCTTTCACATTACCAGGACGCATGGAACAAAACACAGGGAATCATTGTTATTTTGACCTTTTTGGTTATAACACATTCAGTGATTACAGCACCCAGGTTCTCACAGGGCATACAATTGGTAAAAGCAATTCTCCATCAATTTTTACGCCATCTGAGAAGCCATCTGAGCTTGAATAAAATCAGACTCACTCTGAAGGGAGAGAGGGGAAGGAGTTTTTCATTTGATCACACTTTGTTTGGGGATACCATGACGAAAATTGGTGAAATACACCAATTTTAAAATCTATACCTCTCCCGAAACGTGTAATCTAACCATCAGCTGTGATCAGGCACCTGCTTGTGTGAATGTGAGTGATGCACAGAGCGGCTTCCAGCTGAGGCTGATTTTGCATAACTTCTGGAGCCCTTTACAGCTGTAAATTTGTGTTTCATTCCCCTCACCGCACTGCTGCTTCTGGGCCAAAAAGAGGGTCTTGGTAGGATCCCAAACATAGGTAAGTAATGTGAACAATTTGTGATGAGGATCAATGTAAATTCAAAAAAGAGAAACAGAGACAGAAAAAGCTCTGAGTTGGTGAAGGCTTTGGAACCCTTACAGAGGATTCCAACTCGCATGGCTTGCCAGGCAGGAGGTCTTGTCAGCAGTGGGAGCCTAAGCACCTGGGGGGCAAGTACTCTCCAAAAGATCCCAATAGAGATTCTCCTTCCTAGAGTAGACAGCTTAAGGAAGCATCTGCAACTGGAATTTTCATTTGGCTCAAACATGCAGGCTGCCCCTAAGCACACACCATTTTAGCACACACCATTTCAAAGTCTTTATTAGGGCAAGGTGGACTTGATTTTCTTCACTGCTTTGAGACAGACATAGAAAAGGAAATAAAATCAACATGAAACCAAAGAATTGCTTGGAAGAGAAACAGATCAGGAGTCTTACGATTGTTACGAGCTGAATGGCTCCCCTGCCATCCCAAACTCATGCACTGAAGCCCTAACCCCCAACATGACTGCATTTGGAGATGGGGCCTTTATGGGCATAATTAAGGATAATTGAGGTCACAATGGGGGAGCCCCAATCCAATAGGACTGGTGTCCTTATGTAAAGGGGAAACATGGACACAGCACACAGTGAGGAGACTATGTGAACATGACGAAGACCACTGAGATGGTTAATATTGAATGTTGACTTGATTGGATTGAAGGATACAAGGTACTGTTCCTGGGTGTGTCTGTGAGGGTGTTTCCAAAGGAGGTTACCATTTGAGTCAGTGGATGGAGAGAGGTAGACCCACCCTCAATCTGGGTTGGTACCACCTCATCGGCTGCCAGCCAGGCAAGAGAAAAGCAGGCAGGAGAAGATGGAAGAGCAGACTTGCTGAGTCTTCCAGCCTTCATCTTTCTCCCATGCTGGATGCTTCCTGCCCTTGAACATCAGACTCCAAGTTCTTCAGCTTTTGGCCTCTTGGACTTACACCAGTCGTTTGCCAGGGGCTCTTGAGGCCTTTGACCACGGCCTGAAGGCTACACTGTCGGCTTCTCTACTTTTGAGGTTTGAGGACTCAAACTGGCTTCCTTGCACTGAAGAAAATCAAGTCCACCTTGCCCTAATAAAGACTTTAAAATGGTGTGTGCTAAAATGGTGTGTGCTTAGGGGCAGCCTGCATGTTTGAGCCAAATAAATAGACGGCCTGTTGTGGGACTTCACCTTGTGACCATGGGAGTCAATACTCCTTAATAAACTCCCCCTCATATGTTTTAATACATCTATCCTATTCCGCCCCTTTAGAGAACCTTGACTAATACACCCATCTACAAGCCAAGGAGAGAGGCCTGCAATAGGTATCTCCTCCCAGTCCTCAGAAGGAACCAACCCTACCAACACCTTGACTTCAACCTTCTGGCCTACAGAACTCTGAGATAATAAATTTTTGCTGTTTAAGCCACCCAATTCGTGGAGCTTTATTACAGCAGCTCTGGCAAACTAATAGACTTCACTTCTGTGGTCCTCAGTTTTCTCATCTGTGAAAGGGAAATAAGATGTACTCTTAAGAGCTGTTAGGAAAATCCAATAAGGTAACTGCAGAGCTCTTGGCAAGCAGCAGATTCTTATTAAAAGAATTATTTCAAATTTTAATTATTAAAAGAATTATCTTTGCCATTAAAAGTAATGGCAGGCCCTGCACGATGGCTCACTCCTGTAATCCCAGAACTTTGGTAGGCCAAGGTGGGTGGATTTCTTGAGGTCAGGAGTTTGAGACCGGCCTGGCCGATATAGCAAAACCCCACCTCTACTAAAAATGCAAAAATTAGCTGGGTATGGTAGTGTGCACCTGTAATCCCAGCTATTGGGAGACTGAGGCAGGAGAATTGCTTGAACCTGGGAGGCAGAGGTTGCAGTGAGCTGAGATTGTGCCACTACACTCCAGTCTGGGCAACAGAGTAAAACTCTGTCTCCAAAAAGAAAAAAAAATAGTAATGGCAAAAAACACTTTTGCACCACCCTAATAATACATCAGGCTATCAGGCTTATTATTACTACATTAGCTAAAAGGCTCTCCATGTGAGCTATATCTCAGATTCTCCTATGGACACCTAAAAACGTGTACTGAAGACTGAATAGAATAAATGAATCTTAACTTCTCTAGCTATGCTATTTAACTATAATCATTGGTGTCCCAACCACTACCAAAAACTATTTAAAACAGCTTGTAATAGACAACTGCATACAACCCAGGGTTTTCAAATAACACAATAATCAGTGGTAACACTGACAAATTGCCTGAGGCAAGAGGCAGGTGGGACATTTCTTAGAGATGTAACTGTTCTATTATGTTGACTGGCGTGGTGGTTTATGTGTGTGTACACACTTGTCAAGACCTTCATGGGTATGATTTAAATGTATGGGTTTTACTATATGTAAATTATGCTTCCAAAAGTTGATTTTTTTTTAGGTGAAAATGTGTCCCCATGTTAAGAAAAAGAAAGCTGATCCGGAACATGAAGTGAGCTGGTTACTTAAACATTTTAATGTTTAAAGTTCTGAGCTTCCTGGCAACCAAGGTAAGGAACGGAAATATAATACTTTATAATGTCTTCCTCATTAAACAACCGCCACCACCGAAAAAAAAAAAAAAAAAAAAGCATAGCAATTCTTTTGGAAGAATGAGCTTTGTTTTCTTAATAATTCTGAAAACTTATTAGAGGAATCCTTATGTAGGAAACATGATAGCAGGATAAACCAGGGGTTGCCAAACTTTTTCTGTAAAGGGCAAGAGAGTAAACATAAATATAGTAAATAAATGCAGTAAATATCTTAGGTTTTGCTGGCTATAGGGCCTCACAGCTACTCAATTCTGCTGTTATAATGTGAAAGCTGCCATGGAGAATATGTAAATGATAAGCATCCCTATGTTCCAATAAAACCTGATTTCCAAAAGTGGGCCTCGGAGGGCTGTTGGTCCACGTGCCATAATGTGACCCTTGGAACAGACAATATCCTTTTAACATTCAGTTCTAAACTGACCTGAAGCAAAACAAGAACTAAAGACATGAAGATGACCTTGACCTGTAGATTTTCACTGCAAGAAAATGTGAATAATTATAACAGCAAGTTCAGAACCCATGTGGATGGTAACCACAGAAAATTTAATTTTAGACAATTTACAAGTTTCTGTGAAAGCAGATATAAAGAGAATCTCATTAAAACAAATATAAAAAAAAATTCTAAGTATTCAATATGCATCAAAATCTTATTACACAGTTTGTTTCACCCAGAATTTCATTCAGTGTACTAAAGCTACATTGGCTTTTCATTGCAAAGCTGGATGTTTAAACTACATCCTGCCTCTTCTTTTGTGTGTAAAATTGACAAATGTGTTGTTTTTGGATTCTAGAATTCTGGGGAAAGCCAACCTAAATGAATTAAGATGACTAATGTGTTGATTCTGTTTCCAGTCCAACAAAATGTTAATGTAAGACTCCATGTCATATGATGCTCCCTGTTTTAGTTCAAATTTAACATCGACTATTGAATAAGGCAGTTTCTAAGTAAATTACTAAGCTAAAAATACTCCTTCAACGTAGCAAGAACTCTATCTTGTTTAAATAAGTGGAAATTTGAACATCGTTGCTCAGATCAGCCTAAATAAGAAATTAGAAAAATTGTAAACCTCCATTACAGTCAAGAGTATTGATTCCATCTTTCTGCTGAAAGTAGCACAATATTGTATATCAGGGAAAATGATTTATTTATTTAGAGTTATTCACCCACAATCATGATTCCACACAAAGTTCTTCCTACATACAACACTTGCACAAGACGATGCTTTTCTGGCATACTTGAGGAATCACATCCAAGGTGAATGACCACTAAGATACCACAAACATAACTGTGAGAATGACAAGTGTTTTTGAATACCCAGCTACTACGAAGTAACCAGCATTCCTAGTTCTTTTGCAGCTTGATAATGTTTTTACAAATGTTTTCACTGCATTAACTTAATATTTGGCTGAGGAGTTCCTGTGGCTATAACACACTGCTACACAGTTTTGTTTTAAGTAAACCAACATTAGTTTTTCATTACATAATAGTTGGGTAATCTCTGTTTCCACAGAGACAGTAACTACTTTGCTTTTTAAAAAGCTGTTGAAAGTGTTGCAAAGCCTCAATTCAATTCCATATTGACCATGTTGCTTCCATGAATAAGACGCTTAGATGTTCACCTCATTCTAATAGCAAATATTTCTAGTTTTCTTAAACTAATTATATTTATTGACTACCAAAGGAGGCATTTTAACAATTACCTTCAGTGTGAAAATCAAATTTGTTAGGAGATAATAAAATGAAGGAAATCAATTAGGGAGCACCAGCTTAAAAAAAAAAAAAAAAGAAATTTAAAATTTTATAAGGAAGAATTTAGAAATCCAGAGTCTAGAAATGGAAACTACATAGAATATATGTATTTTGCCCCTAGCTTTTAGATTCAACTATGACAGGCTGTCAGTAACTGAATTTTTTTTTTCATTACCTGCCAGTTATTTAGGAAATTTCCATTGTTTAGCACCATATAATTCTGAAATCAATAATACTTTATTAATTACATACTGATAAACTTCTATCAAAAAATAACCATTACAATGAAAAGGTAACAAATATTTCTATGCATATTTTTATTCCTAACCCTGTGCAATGAATTTTTATGAAAAAACACACTCTATAAAGCAAGTATGTGTATTTAATGGAAGTATGTGTACTTAACTGCTACTCATGATTACAATTCCTGAAAAGTGTAAGGATTTCTTAATTCAGTGTCTATGAACTATCCTTTCCTCCCTCACAAAATTGTACACAAATGCCTGCCTAGGAATACATTTCTTTTTATTTTTCCCGTGTGGAATGGGGCCAGAGGTTCCACTATATTCTCAAAGGAGTACAGGATGCAAAAAAAAAAAAAAAAAAAAAAAAAAAAAAATGTGGGAGGTCAGGGGGTTGACATCCAGTGGTCTGGAATCTTTTTATAGATAAACAGAAGTGTTGTATACTTGACAAAACAGACAGAGGCCCAGAACATGTCCATTCGTACAATCATACCATCTCCGCACTGGAAATGGACTTTAACCACCACAAACTCAAAGCCCTGCTCGGCATTTAAATTGCCTCTGCAACATCCTCACTAAGCAGCCACCAAGCTGTGCTTAAACACCTTTGCAATTCAAACCCACTTGCTCAAGGCAGCTTGCTCTGTGATCGAAAGCAGGCAATACTTCGCCTTGGTTCCTAATGTCTGATGATAACGAGGCAGAAGAACAATTACTTCTGAAAATCATGCTCCATAAGAAAGTAAGCTGCATGTGGGCAGGAGCACTTTGTTCATTGCTGTCATCACCAGGTCCTAGAGCAGAGCTGAGTTACGTAGTGGGACCTCAGGAAACACCTGTTTCTTTCGAATGACTTGTTGAATGATTGCTATGCATCTGGATAGCATCAATGATGAAAAGCAGCATCTCTTTCATAGCGCAGTTGCTATGGAGTGAATTGTGTCCCCCCAAAAAGATATGTTGAAGTCCTAAGCCAAGTACCTCAGAATGTGACCTTTCTTGGAAACAGGGCCTTTGCAGAGGTCATCGAGTTAAACTGAGGGCATTAAGGTGGGCTCTCACCCAGTAAAACTGTCACCCTTAGAAGAAGAGGAGATCAGAACACAGAGACAGACAGGAATAGAGGGAAGATGATGTGAAAAGAGACAGCGAGAATGGCTTGTGCAGATGGAGGCAGAGACTGGAATTACCCTGCCACAAGCCAATGAACATCTAGGGCTACCAGAAGCTGAAAGAGGCAAGGAAGGGTCTTTCCCTACAAATTTTAAAGGGAGTACGGCCCTACCAACACCTTGATTTCAGACTTCTAGCCTCCAGAACTTGGAAACAATAAATTTCTGTTGTCCTAAGCCAACCAGTTTGTAGTGCTTTGCTACAGTAGCCCCAGAAAACTAATACCACAGCAGATAAGGCTAAACCCCCAGAATTCATCAAACTAGGACTCATTTATATTCCCATCAGAGATTTTAACTGTAAGGATACCCCGTGGTAGACTCTGCTTACTCTTAAGAGACCTGAGCATGGTGCAAGGGGTGGACTGTATCGGGCACCTTTCACGCACCACTTCAAATTCTCACAGGTCCATTTTACTCAAACTACTATTACAACCACAGTTCCATGCAGTTTTCAACCAACTTCACACAAATGCAACCAGATGGCCTCCCCTGGGGCTACAATATGGATCTCCCCACATTCCCATCCTAGAGATTCTCTGACTCTGCAGCATGGGATGCCTACAGGAACCTGTTTGGCACTTGCTGTGCAAACCCAAAATCCTGGGACATCAAAACTTACGGGACCCCCTTGTCCAATGGGGTCAGAAATCGGTGGATAAATGCCCTTTATTCTGCAGGCAGACAGCTATGAGATGCACTTCATAAAGCACCTGGAGTTGAGCACTAGATGCCTCTAGCAATGACTGACTAAAAAACACATTTTTATATTGCCTCTCCTTCCTTCCTGAATTCTCCCATCCCTCTGTCTTTGTAATCACATCCCAAATTATGCACAAATATGTCTTTTTCTCTGGTTCTGTTTTTGGAGGAAACTAAGGTAAGACAAAGACCTCTTAAAACATTTCAATACAGAAAACTTACTCTCTACTTTTATTTATTTATGTATTTAGAGGTGGAGTCTCACTCTGTCGCCTGGGCCGGAGTGCAGTGGTGTAGTCTCAGCTCACTGCAACCGCTGCCTCTTGGGTTCAAGCAATTCTCCTACCTCAGCCTCCGGAGTAGCTGGGATTACAGGCGCCTGCCACTACGCCCAGCTAATTTTTTGTATTTTTAGTAGAGACGGGGTTTCACCATGTTGGCTAGGCTGGTCTTGAACCCCTGACCTCATGATTCGCCCACCTCGGCATCCCAAAGTACTGGGATTACAGGCACGAGCACTGTCTACTTTTCATACAATGTGAATCATTAGAAAAGCAACACCCTTTCCCCAACCCCCACCCCCCGCATTTAATCAGTTAAATGCTGCCTCCTTGCAGAATTCTGTCCATTGGTCCCGGTTCTGTCCCTCGAAGAACACTAGGATTATCTCTCTCCTAGATAGCTACTGAGAGAACTAATTTGCATAAATCTTTTCTTCTACCAACTAACCAACCATTCATTCTTCCTTTAAGGGTTGCTCCTAGGACATGACTCGATGGCTTTGCCATCCTTTAGCCTGTCGTGCGCCACCCCAAATGAACATGATATTCTACATACGGTCTGATTGGTGGGACTGTTTACCTTTCTTTACAACAAACCATGAAGGTTTCAACCACCCAGAGGTATAAACGGGTTGTCTGCATCAGAGGCCTTGTTGCAAATGTTAAGAGTTGCAAGAAACAGTTGCATGGTGGGGGACATCTTTGAGCAGCTGTAGGTAATAGAGATGCTAAATGATGATTGCAATTCAGAAGCCCCATTTTCAGCATTTGCTCCCCTCTCACATCCGTGGAGTGGCGCATTAAGCACTTCACTGGGGCTCTCCCGCAGCGTGCTGCACATGGTTCTTGAAAGCTTGATTACGGTCTACAGCAGTTGGGTGATTGCTACTGAAGGCAGGCAGATGCCTGGCGACTTCTCAGGGTGAGCTGTCCCCAGTGTGTTTTATTACCATGCAGGAAGGAAAGATAAGGAATAAAAAAATACTCTTTCAAAAGATATGGATTCTTATCAGACTTTTATTTCTTAGTAAAGTTGCATTAAACCCAGAGACATTTGTTCTTTAATTTTCCCTGTTCTCTCATATGGAAGGTAGGAAGAATTTGCACGCAGGCCCCACTGAAAGGTAAGTGCCAGATTCACTCCTCTCCTCCTTTCCCTTTTGGTTTTCGCATCCGTATTCTGAGCTAACCACATCACGAGCACATCTTTACTGCTCAACTGAGTTCTACTGAAGTATTATAAAAAAACAAAACAAATCAGTTGCGTATTTTAAATGTCCGTTGGCAAGCATAATAGCATGGCTCTTAATCTGAGAAATAAATTTAATTAAATTAAAAAGAAATAAGTCATTGAAGACACAATAATTAAACAGCAGACTGTGTTGTCAGCAAAACTGTGCTGGCTCTTACACGATTATCAGAGGGACTGGCGTTGCTGCATGATGTTCTGTGACTCTTCTACAGCCCTACCATCAGCTCTTCTGAAGAGGATAGAGTGAGCCATTCAGACAGTTGGCCATGAACAATCTGCTAGACAACTTTCCTCACTGCATCCATTCAGAAGCTGATCAGAAGAATTCCCATTTCAATTGAGCGAGGTTCTGTCTCCTTTGAACAATGGCTTGCTCACCCACTCTGTTCCTTTCACTTCTTCTTGTGCTGTTTGTGATGTCCACACACTACAGATAAGACTTGGTTCTAAACGGATATGGAAAAAGACCTGCCTTCATCTATCAGTTCTATTAAGAATACGGATACTGCTCAAGTAGAGCACACAGAACTATAGCTTTGCAAAAACCTTTTATTACCTGTTGACAATTTTGCACACTACCCAAGAGCTGTCAAATAAAACAGGCCAATGTTTATCAAATCCCAAAGTGGAACAGAGACCACAACAACTTTAGAATCCCTCAGCAGACTGTTTCGATAATCTAAAACTCAAGCAAACCCTTTTTCCCTGTTTCATATGACGGAGCATCTTAACCCAGCTCCTTTTTACCTACTAAGAAAAACTGTAATTCCCTCTGTGTTGGCATATATATGAAGTCATCCATAAGAAGAAAATAAGAACTTGGTCCTAGACACAAAACAATAAGTGAGGAAATTCCTCAGGAACAAACTCAAGCGGTCAGACACCACACTAGTTGCTTTCATTCCACCTTATCAAATTCTCACAACTCTATAATGCTGATGTCATGGTTCCCATTTTACAGATGAGGAAACTGAGACTCAGGGATGAAGAATACTGTGCCAAGCCCCAGAGGTGGCAAGCTGGAAAGTATAGACGTCAAAACAGCATGTCTAGTTATCAGAGGGTGAGGATTCACAATCCAAAAGAAAACGAGGGAGTGGACACGCATTTACAGTGCAGTCTGATTTCCCAAGGCATCATAACTTTCATCACTCTCTTATTGGTTGCACGAGGGAAAAGGCATCTTCTCCATTTCAGATGTGTCTTTCTGGGTTAAGGGATCTCCATTTGCATTAACATCCCTGACCCCCTCTGCCACTCATTTATTCCTGCTCAAGGGAGCTGATTCAACTTATGTTGTGAATGGTATGTGGATGTTAATTTCAGCAGTAAGAACCGGGCACACGTAGCCCTGCTTCTCCTCCCCTCTTACAGAGAGCACACACCCTGCTCTACTGCACTGTCTTGAGCATGTTGCAGGAGTGGGGTCTGCCCTCTGGGAAGGTCTGGCCTGACCTAGCAGTGACCCACTACCCTGTCTAATTGTGGTGGTCAGGATTAGAAAGCCCACCAGCTCACACAGCTATACATATTCTCCAGTATCAGCTTCATGAATGACTCAGATGATGTTTTAGTCTTGCATTTGCCTAATGGGTGGTCTGACTGCTCAGTTAGGTAGTAACTTGGGAAAGGAAAAGTGTGTTATTTGATAGACCTCTCAAAACCCCAACATCTCTTTACAGGTTAACAAACCAATCTGTGCTTGGATTTCTCTAGTGAGAGTAAAAAGCTCTATGTTCCTCAAGTCTCTGTAATTTAAGAATAGCATGGCTATACATTTCATTTCAGTTTAAAACTCATAAACGGATGTGATATGACAGCCCTTTATTAGGTTTTGTCCTCTAGATTCAAAAGAGCTCACAAGCCACGTGATGAAGACTAGATCCAGTAAGGTCTAAAGAGAGAGATATGAGTCAATGAACACCAAAGCATACACTCAGGAAACAGCGTCCTTTGCTCACCCTATCTTGGGAATCAAATAAGCCTATTAGGAATCTGAATCTATATTACAAGCAAATACTTTTTTTCCAGCTACACGTTATTCCTTGTTTCACTGTATCACAATAATTTTTTAAAAGCATAGGCATATCATGAAATCCCTTGCTTTGTAGAAGATTCCATTACAAGAGTAATCATTATTGAACCTTTTAGCCCAGATGTAATTTCTTACATGTTACAACAAGTTTGGCACACATTGTGAATTTCAGCCAAGGTTGATAAAGTTCAATAACTTGGCTAACCAACCATGTGTACTACTCATTATAGACGTAATAAATAGATTCATCAAAATGGACATGAAAAAGCCGTAAGAAAATCGGATGCCATTTCCAGCCTGCCTCATAAAAGCACCTCTTGGACTTTAATATAATTTTATATACAGTTATCACACCTACCCATCATTCAACACCAGGCATCTATAAAACAATCACCCACCCACATTTGCATGCTGAATAAATTCCAGCTACAAAGGTGAATTCTCTATTCTAGATGTCTCAAAAGTCACATAGAGGTACATGCACTTATATGTTCAACTCCCAAAAGGACTGACAACAAGTAAAAAAGGAATCACAGACCGACATGTCATTTTCCCTGCTATTATCTTTTCGGGTCAGTTTTTGTGGAAAGTTTTGTTGTTGTTGTTGTTGTTTTGTTTTGTTTTTTTCAGTAATACTGTCAGTCTAATTATTCTCATGGCCTATTGGTAATTGAAAAAATTAGTAGAAAGAAAAGAAAGCCTGATTTAGCTAAGTCTCATGGATAGAAAAAAGAAATCTAAGTTCGCAGAATGGAAGAATCTCCTATGATGAAATGTGCAGAAGTCAGTAAAGCTGGCTTCCATAATAGTATCTGAACAACATTAACAAAACTGAATTTAGTGAGATAACAACTTCAGCAACTGTACATTTGAAAATCCAGATTCTGCCTACTGTACTTCTCTCTTTTATGCTTCTAAAAGGCAACTCAGACACTATTAGACATTCAAGGAAACTAAAGCCTCCCCTCCTTCTCAGAAAGAAATCGTCCCTCAACTTGGTAAAGCACGGTAGAGCTGGCTAGTGTCACGCTTTCAACTAAACATGAAAAGGTATGTTGTACATTTCAAACACTGGCCTGTGAACACTTTGCTAGGTAAATAACAACTCCTGAGTTGTTGCACATGGATGAGTTTTCTCTGCATCCCAAGAGGGGAAGCCTGAAGGTGGAATCTGCATCCTCTATTTCTCAGCAAGGCCCCATCTTCATTTACAGGAATGGTGGGAGTCAGGTTTGTCTGTATTGCAGGGACTGCACTGTTAGGGCACTGGGATTTTTCATTGTGTGGGTGCCACCCTTTCTATCTGTGCATTGCTTCGCCTTCTCCCGTTCTCACCGTGCCATCAGCACTATATGTCACCAGAAATGTCCCCAGGCTTCAGTGGAATGCTTTCTTCTGGATTTTCTCTCTTGCGTATTTATCCACAGAGGGATCACCATATGACAATATTACCAATATCCTCACACTCTCCTGGTTCTTTTCACATCTAACACGGAGAAAAACGTGATTAAGCTTTTTAAAACCAATGTTATACTCTTAACAACGAGGAAAACATCGCCTGCCATTAATTGCATACAACACCTAAATGATCAAAAGTTTGGCCAAATATTGTGAATTTTTCACTCGCCATAAGCAGCTCGTAACAACAGTGGAGTGCTTTATTTTCTCAAGAAGTTAACAACTGCTTGCTTTTTCCAAGAGCTTAAATACCATAATGGCAGATACTGATGTACAGAAATTAAAGTAAAATATGAAACTGAACAGAGAATGATGAGATAAGCTAGAGATGTGCTCTGAATAACAGAAGTAATGAATAGGAAAAATCTCATACCAATTGCCATAATAAAAACAAAGGCCAAAGGAAACGAAGAAAAGAGGGGCTCAACGGTTCCCAAAAAAAAAGACTCACAGAATAGACAAAATTCAGCAGGCATTGCCAAGTATTCACTACACCTCCCCCAAAAAAAACAGACTTTGCAAAGTCTGTACTATTGTTGACTGCAATGCCCAGCATTAAAAATATGGTTAAATTTCTTTTTTTTTTTTTTTTGAGACGGAGTCTCGCTCTGTCACCCAGGCTGGAGTACAGTGGCCGGATCTCAGCTCACTGCAAGCTCCGCCTCCCGGGTTCACACCATTCTCCTGCCTCAGCCTCCCGAGTAGCTGGGACTACAGGCGCCCGCCACCTCGCCCGGCTAGTTTTTTGTATTTTTTTAGTACAGACGGGGTTTCACCGTGTTAGCCAGGATGGTCTCGATCTCCTGACCCTGTGATTCGCCCGTCTCAGCCTCCCAAAGTGCTGGGATTACAGGCTTGAGCCACCGTGCCTGGCCTATGGTTAAATTTGTAAACAAAGACAGCCATCCAGAAATGCTATCAATAGCAGATAGCTTTCCATCACACGGTTTTAAAATAAAGCCATCCTGCTAGCATGTTGACTCTGAAATCCAATACCAATATTTAAGCAAATAGTAAAGTCAACATTAACGATGTTTGCCATCTCTTATTCGTCACAAGGGTTAGTTGTCCTAACCAACATGAGTAACACAGACACATACAGCCCTACCATACAAAGCAATTTTTTAAGGAAACAGTCTAGGTACATTTAAGAAAACACATCTTACGGATAATACCTGTGCAAGAGGCACAAAATCTCTTAAGAAGATGGAAGGAATCTACGGTCCATTGACTGTAAATTTGGAATCACTTATTTCCAAATGTGACAACTCTATAACATTTTTCTTCTCTTGCAATCTCATCTCAGCCTTGCAAGTATCTCCCTTGCTTTTGTGAGCTAGCTTCCCTAGGATTATCCTTCCATGCATGGCATGCAGCCTGGAAGCTCTAGTAGTTTGATTTTTATATTCATTTAAAGTCATGAGCATTTGTTCCTCAGGAGTTAATCTGAAATTATTTCAGGCCAGGAATGGTGGCTCATGTCTGTGATCCCACTACTTTGGGAGGCCAAGGCGGGTGGATCACCTGAGGTCAGCAGTTCGAGACCAGCCTGGCCAACATGGTGAAACCCCATCTCTACTAAAAATGCAAAAATTAGCTGAGTACGGTGGTGCGAGCCTGTAATCCCAGCACTTTGGGAGGCCAAGGCGGGCAGATCACTTGAACTCAGGAGTTCAAGACCAGCCTGACCAACATGGTGAAACCCTGTCTCTACTAAAAATACAAAAATTAGCTGGGCGTGGTGGCACACACCTGTTGTCCTGGCTAGTTTGGAAGCTGAAGCAGGAGAATCTCTTTTACCCAGGAGGGGGACTTTACAGTGAGCCGAGACTGAGTCACTGCACTCCAGCCTGGGTGACAGTGCAAGACTCCATCTTTCAAAAAAAATAAAAATAAATAAAAACTTCACTTTCAGGAACTTCTCAGTTTAAACAGAACACGCAGATAAAGTGTTTTTAAAAGCATCCTTTGAAACGTTACACATGATTAAATTCTTCAATCCAAACCAGACTAGCTTTATAACCAGTAATACATGGAATCTAGAAGTCACTCCCTCAAGGTTGATGGTGAGATCTTAATTTGGCTAACTTTTCCATTTTACACAATAAGAAGTAAAAAGTTTGCTTGGAATCTGTAGATGCAAATACCATGCAGAAACATGACCGCTTTCCCTGCGGCCTTGACAGAATGTAAAATCATAAGCTGAAGTGACGATTCTCTACTTCATGTTCAAATATTGTGCTTCGCAGCTGCCACCCCATTTGAGAAGTTGGGAAATGGAATGGAGCAAAGAAGAATTATGGCAATTATAAAACCTCCCTGGTATAGATTGTCAGATTAATAACCAGCGTTAGCAGAGCTCAGCTACACCATCAGCACGTGAGAATCGAAGAGCCCAGAGCTACAGGGCTAAGTCGTAACAGGAGCAAGGCAAAGAAGCCAACTAAAAGAAACCCAGCAAGAACTGTAAAAGAAATCTGCCCACAAAATGAAATGAAATGGGTAGGCCTGCCACTCAGACTAGCTACTCATTTTTAGCACATACCATCTCAAGAGTACGTAAACTGCTCAGGTTATAAGCACGGACTGGACATCGAGATACTGGATGACCTTTTAAAAAAATCATCACATGGCTGCATACTTATTAACACAAGGCAAGCAATTGAACCGTGATTAATATCAATTACAGAATAAGCAATTAAACCTGACCACAGATCCACACATTTGTTCAAGCTGATGGTGACTCTGCACTCACTCCATACCTATTGTAGATTTTGCTTTTCTTTATAGTTACTCAGAAGATGCATAAGTGGAAATAAAGGGTAAGAAAAATCAGAGACTACTAGTAAGACTTAATGAGAGTGTCGTTCAATAGCAAAAGTTCTTTTTAACTTATAAGAACACATTTGCCATTAGATGTTTCCTCAAGTATGAAGAGAAAAAAAAAATCCTTGCCGGGTGCAGTGGCTCACGCCTGCCTGTAATTCCAGCACTTTGGGAGGCCGAGGTAGGTGGATCATGAGGTCAGGAGTTCAAGACCATCCTGGCCAACATGGTAAAACCCCGTCTCTACTAAAAATACAAAAAAATAGCCAGGGGTGGTGGCGCACGTGGCTGTAATACCAGCTACTCAGGAGGCTGAGGCAGGAGAATCGCTTGAACCTGGGAGGCGAAGGTTGCAGTGAGCCAAGATTGGGCCATTGCACTCCAGCCTGAGCAGAAGAGCGAGACCCCATCTCAAAAACAGAGAAAAAAAAAAATTGAGTATCCTGTACTTTTAAATACAAATAGAAATGCAGAAATAATTAGAAACTACCCAGAGTTTGGCCAGATGTGGTGGCTTACACCTGTAATCCCAGTACTTTGGGAGGCTGAGGCAAGGGGACTGCTTGAGCCCAAGAGTTCAAGACCAGCATGGGCAACATAGCAAGACTTCATCTCTATTAAAAATACCCAAAAAAAAAAAAAAAGCCAGGAATGGTGGTGCATGCCTGTAGTCCAAGCTACTCAGGAGGCTGAGGTGAGAGGATCACTTGGCCCGGAAGGTAGAGGCTGCCCTGAGCTATGATCACGCTGATACACTCAAGCCTGGGTGACAGAGCAAGACCCTGTCTCACAAAAGCAAATCAATTTAAATGTTCTCTGGAAGCACAAAGATCAAGCTGCTGATACAGTCACATACTGCATAACAACACATTGGTCAACAATGGACTGCAGATACAACGGCAGTCCCATAAGATTATAACACTGTATTTTTACTGTACCATTTCTGTGTTTAGATACACAAATACTTACCACTGTGTTATGACTGCCTATAGTATTCAGTATAGTACCATGCTGTACAAGTTTGTAGCCTGGAAGCAATAGGCTATATACCATATAGCCTCGGTGTATAGTGGGTTATACCATGCAGGATTGTGTAAGTACATCCTATGATGGTCACACAATGATGACATTGCCTGACGCGTTTCTCAGATCATATCTCTGTCATTCAGTGAAGATTGACTGGTTTTGGTGTGTTTTGTATCCTCCATAAGGGCAGGGACCATGTCTGTTTCTAAACTGAAGACTTAGCACCTGGTACTCAGTAGTCAATAAATGTTTGTTAATTGCACAAAAGACTGAATAAGGGTGTGGCAGTCGCTATCAGCCAGTCAGTCCAATATCTTCACACAGTTTTCATTGCAGACTCTAAACCAAGGTTCTAAGCTCAAGTCTCTATAGGAAGCGGGCAGGTAAACTGACCATGTAAAATAGTCTGTGCCTGCCTACATGGGGTCAGCCTATAGGAACAGCTCTGGTCAACCTTGGTGCAACTATGTTCCTTGATAGACATAAGCCATAGTCAGCTCAAGCTGCATTAACAAAATATCATGGACCGAGTGGCTTAAACAGCAGACATTTCTTTAACACAGTTCTGGAGACTTAAAAGGCCAAGGTCAAGGTGACAGCATGGTCACATTCTTGGGAGGGCCCTCCTACTGGCTACAGATGACTGCCTTCCCAGTGTGTTCTCACATTCACATAGCTTAAGGAAAGTTAGCGAGCTCTCTATCCTCTTCTCATCAAGGCACAAATCTTATGAGGCCTCCACCCTCGTGATCTAATCACCCCCCAAAGGCCCCTGTATTAGTCTGTTCTCATGCTGCTGTAAGGACATATTGAAGTCTGGGAAATTTATAAAGGGAAGAGGTTTAATTGACTCACAGTTCCGCATGGCTGGGGAGACCTCAGGAAACTTACAATCATGACAGGACGGGAAGCAAACACGTCCTTCTTCACATGGCAGCAGAAGTGCCGAGCAAAAGGGGAGAAAGCCCCTTAGAAAACCATCAGATCTCATGAGAACTCACTCACTATCATGAGAACAGCATGAGGGTAACTGCACCCATGATTCAATTATCTCCCACCAGGTCCCTCCCACAACACACGGGGATTATGGGAACTACAGTTCAAGATGAGATTTGGGTGAGGACACAACCAAACCATATCAGCCCCATGTCAAAATACCATGACCTTAAGATTAGGGTTTCAACATAGGAATTCTGGGTGAAGACATAAACATTTAGTCCACAACACTTATTCTGATTTTTCAAAATTGTCATAAATCTACATTTAAGGAAAATACCCTGATTTTAGTATGTTGGCAAGTAGTCAATAAAAAAAAGAAAAAAATCCCACTATAGACCATTTTTGTGTGGTTCATATAGAAAACATCTGGAGGCCAGATCCAGGCTCCAGGCCACCAACCAGTTCTTATCTCTGTCCTAAAGGCTGATTGGAAAGCTCCACCCTTGAGCTTATGGAAATAAGCAAACACAAAAATGTCCACCTCCCTTAATCACTATCGTATGACCATGGACTGCACACACAACGGCAGTCCCATAACATTACAACACTGTATTTTTACTATACCATTTCTATGTTTAGATACACAAATACTTAACACTGTGTTACGACTGCCTATAATCTTAGGTACAGTAACAGGCTGTCCAAGTCTGCAGCATAGAAGCACTGAGTTTGTGGTGGTCCATTACAGCAGTAAAAGGACACTAATACACCTTCTCAATAATTAAGTAAACATGTAAGGAACATACAAGTGAGATGTACACATGTACACTTGGGTAAGTCAACCACTAACAGCATCGCGAATGATGACACACCAATGCGACTAGCTTCCCCAAGTTCCTCCCAGATCAGGCCAGCAGGCAATTAAAAAGAAACACTGGGCAAGTGGCGACACTAAGCCTGGGAGGAAAAAAGCCCTCATACACACAGGCTGACAGCTCCCAAGTCAGCTTTTCAGGCTGAAAGGACGGTATCCCTTGCCAAAAATCTGAGTCCGCACCCTGACTGAGATGTTTCCCGTATGGATCTACTACAGAGCTCTCTACCCTGCCAAACACTCAATCTAGTAACTGTACATGAACTTAGAATTGAAACTTCCTTTGCTAATAAAGTTGTAATAGCATTTTTAACGCCATGTGGAATGCAGTGAGGATCTCTCAGCTGATAGAAGCTTCTCAAACCTAGCTGCTGAATTTAAAACCCACAGCTGCCTTGCTGTACCACACAGCCACGCAGTAATATCAAAGGGAGTTGGAAGACATTATACTGCAAGATACAAAAAGTATTGAGAGTTTATCCTTATAGCCAATGGTGGCTGACACAGGGGAGTCTCTCCATTTGAAAGAGATTGATTATTTTCATTCTTTTGCTTTGTGTGATCACCAGGAAAAGAGTTTCTATAATCAAGATGTGGCCGGCAATTTTGTTGACGTTATATAAGCAAGCAGCATCCCATTTGTGTCTGAATCCCCAATCTGTATCTAAGTTCGTGCTGCACCGTGAACAGAAGTAAGGACCTGGGCAGGTGAAACTTAAGGCAAGCAGGAAGAAATTGCATCTCCCAAGAACTCGCAACATTTCCACCAATGTAATCTCAACACAGCTGCAACCCATGGAAGTTTCTGCCTCTGCAGGTTCCCTTCTTATTGTATCAAGTTTCTGCTCCTGAATATGTGGCTAGAGTCAGCACCACCCAATCAATTGCATAACATGCAACCCTGTTACCGGACATCTGGTTCACTTTGTAAACCCTGAAGAAGATATTTGCAGAAACCTCTCCCCATATCCTAACAACAAGAACAAAAAAGTCCAGAGCTCTTATTTTATTATTTCCATTAAGGAATTAAATTACTCTCTTCCTCCATCTTCTTCCAATCCTAATCTTCCCTTTAGGACTCCTTCTTCTACAACTATTATTTCTCCCCAAACGCCAGCAACCTTATATTCATACACTACTGGAATTCTTCATTACAGCATTTCACATATTGTTGTACTTGATCTGTACAAAACAGTATGTGACAGAGAAGTTATTATTCTCTTGATTTTACAAACGAGGGAAGTAAGGCTCAAATGGTTAAGTGACTTGCCTTAAGTCACCCAAGTTAAGGACAATCTGGGTCAAATTACAGCTCTCTTCCTAGCATGTCCAGTAGACGTCAATGAAACTGTCCTACCTTTTTAAGTGCCGACAAAACTGTATTCCAACATTGACACATTCTTGGATATGACCAAAAAAATGGGACAGCAAAGTTGAGCATTTCCACGTAATACACCAGGAAGTCCTATAAACTATCACAAACTTGAGCGAACAAGTGTGCTAATACAAAACTCTCAGTAACAAAGATGTTACCGGGATGCATGGTATAACAGTTTTCAAGAATAATTGTTTTCCTTCCCTTTTTCCCCCAAGATTAATACATCTTTTTGTGTTCCTTGCTTGTAACAAAAATAACTTTGTCTGGGTGGTTTTTTTGGGGGTTTTTTTTTTTTTTTTTCCATTTGATTTTTCTTTTCTGGATGAAGCTACTGACCTCCAACCAAAAAAATTCTAAAATGTTTTTTCCTTCATACCAAAGACAAGTCAATGTCTAAAGCAGTTATTTATAAAGGTCATTTTAGGACAAATTCACAGAGATTATGGCAGCCTCTTGAGGATCTGGGAACCAGGAAGCTAGGAAAATATCAGACTAATTTCAGTGGTAACTCGATCCTATTGCCTCCCATTCCAGAAATGGCTACACGTTATTAAACGTCTGCAATGATCAGCAGACAATTCCCTGGGCACTCTGGAGTTCCCATCTTTAACGACTTTGCAAAGTAGGAGTACTGTCCATATTGCACAGAGGTGGAACAGAAGTTCCGAGAAGGAAAGCAACTTGCCTGGGTCATTCAGATAGGAAGTAGTTATCCCAGATTTCGAAACTAGGTCACGTCTGCTTCCAGAGTCAGTGTTCCTCTCCTATATCTTTCCAGATAGAAACCTGCTACCGATGAAGCTTGCCCTAACTGTCAGCAAAGCTATTTTCAGCAATGGTACAATTTCTCCACCTGAGAGCAGGCTCATCAAACGAGAGAATGCATAGAAAAGCTCTGAAGCGCTGTTACTGTCATTAATAGAAGATCTAGGGGAAATCTGCAAAACCAAAGTAATCAAATCTCGCCTACTGTGTCATCTTGGGACTCCACCACCATTGCAAATCCGGCCAAGTTTAAGTTTTCTGGGGTATTCTCTCCTGCAATGTGGGTACCAAAGCAATAGTGTCTTGGATTTGAGTTGCAGCTGGCATAATAGACAAGATGTGTGCTTAAAAGATTTTAGTGAAGCAAACTGAGGAGTTAGGCCAATTTCTTTCTCTGTGAATTTCCTCTTGATCACAACATTGAATAGGTACTTAAAGTAATAGACACTTGATAAATTAACTTCTTGGGGACATTTTGAAAATTAAATTATAGCACATGAGGCAAGCAATCAATTAGCCATCGATACACATCCAATAGTCATGCATATGAGATGAAAAGGCAATTCGTTAAAAAACAAATGGCCAGACATAAGAAAAGCTTATCAATCTTGCTAATCATCAGAGATAGGCAAATTTAAGTGATACTTTTTAAAAGTTCTAATTCTCAAGTTTGGCAAGGATGCTGGGCAAAGGAGCGTTCAAATTGGTACAACCTTCCAGGGCAGTTTGACAAAACAAGATATTAAGGTTGGGGAGCAAATCACTTGATTCAGCAATTCCACCTCCACAAAATAAAACTATAGAAGAGTCACGGATGGGTACAAACATTTAATTACAAAATGTGCTTCTCCATTCCATAGCTATTAAAAAGCTGGAATCCACCCAAATGTACCACACTGGGAGAAGAGCTGGAACCACACAATGGAATACTATGCAGTCATTTAGGATGTAGAATATTTAACAACACAGAAAGATACTCACAATTTAGAGTTAAATAGAAAAATCACAAAAGAAGGGAAAACAAGCTTAGAATCGTACATGCTAAATATTAATAGTATACTTCTAACTGGTAAGAATTTGGGGGTTTTAAAATTTTTTTCTTATTTTGATTTTTCTTCACTTTTCTAAATTTTCCATAAGGAATACATGTTAATCACAATAACCTTTAAAATAATTACTTATGTTAAATGAGAAGGCACATCAAGAGAATCTAGCCTAACACCTGGCATATGCAGGCGTTTGATGAATGCTGCTTCCCATTCCCCAAGATTTATTCCTCAATATGCTTGCTTTACAATCATAATACCAAAGAGGTTTTGGTAAAGAAAGCTTCAGCTTTAAAAAAAAAAAAATTGTTTTGGTAGACATGGGATCTTGCTATATTGCCCAGGCTGCTCTTGAACTCCTGAGCTCAAGCAATCCTCCTGCCTCAGCCTCCCAAAGGGCTGGGTTTATAGGCATTAGAACCTGTATTACAGGTTTAGAACCATCATGCACACTCCTAAGCTTCAGCTTCCGAATCCGGGATCAACATGTGGTCTGGAAATCACATCTGCCTTGGACCTTCCCTCAGATGCCACTCCCAGCACTTGACCGGGCACAGAGCAAGCCTTCACGGGTTGAAATAAATTGGTTGATTCCAAACTCAAGACTAACAAACTGAATGAGCTGCTTAGAAAGAGCTCGTTCAGGACTGTGCTGTTATTCCTCCCAACAGGACGGTGGCATGTACAGTGGAAGGGGCCCCAGGCATGGAGTCAATTACCCTCTGCTCTATCCTGGGGGCACCCGCCGCCCAAGAGCTGTATGATCTCAAGCACGTTACCTTACCTCCCTGCCCCTTTCTTTCGACATTATCACAAGACAGCTGTAAGCACGATGGTGAGAATTAAATATGACAAGTACGAAATCTTCATAAATTTTGAAGGGCTATCAATGTAATACAATATTATAATCAATAAATACTAATCTGTAACAGTTAAGTACGTTTTAGAGGTAAGGGTAAAAATGGAAAACATTGTATTAGCTTTAACTTCAGTTTCCGTGCAACTACAGAAGAAATTTGATTCTGATTTTGTTCCTCTTTGTATGAAATAAACTTTATACAAAAGGCTTAGCTCCGTTCATCTGGCTAGTTATCCTCCACCTAGGCAGAAATAGTAGACACTGAAATAGGAGTTTCCTCCTGGCCCCCATCTCTCTCTATCTCTCGTTCATGCACACCATCTCAGATCTCCTCTTAGAGTCTAGTGAAGAAACCCTGTTTTGCTTTCAGAGAGATGACCATCCAAATATGGCTTCTAACATGAAGGCTCCAAAAATCACAAAAAGTAAAACCATCAAGCAGCAGAGCCTGGTGAGCCAACAACTCAAAGACTGAAAACAATTAATTTGAAACCATGTCACACAACGCAACCCTTCCTACGTACCCCATTCAGCTGGGCTTGTGTAGACCGAGACCAGCACTTCATGAAATGTACTGTTATATATGAAGCCAAAGGGAGATCACAAATTTAGGCAAGAAACGAAATTTAGGCAAGAAACTAAAAGTGAGCTATTGGAACCTACTTTTTGATCCATCTACTGGTGTCTTCATTTAAGAGATCTTTCCAAGAAGGCCTTCTAGGGACCCAAATCTTATTCTGGAGAAAGCTGAGGATTCATATCTGCTCACATACAGACTACAGAAGTCCAAGAAAGGCTGTGTCATACCAAATAGGCAATGGTCAAGGGGGTTTCAACTGTCAGCATCTCATTTATTATGAAGTCTGTAATAAGTCCCACAATCGCCATCTAGTTTTAACAATTTATTTGATAAACAACAAACACACTTGTATATGAACAACCGAAATGGCTTTACTCTGGTGAAACAGCTTTGCAATGTTACAAGTATATTCACAATGTTTTTCAGGCTCTTGCATTTTCGAAAGAGAAAAAGTTGCTGAGAAAAAAAATTATGTAAATAAAAGTATATAATATAGCATATTCGTTTTTGTCCCCATTTAAAAATTTGAAAATAAGCAGTTTTGTAAAGCCAAAGTGTATTCCTTTCTGGGCCAAATTTCTATTTGACAGCTGAAGTATGCGATTAATGGGCTGCCTCAAACCGTAATTACAGAGCCAAAATAAAAATTACCCTCCTTAAGACTGTACATGGAGAACACTGGCTATCTGCTTCACATTAACGAGCTGGTTTAATATGATCCCTCTTATTTAAGAAACACATACTCTACTGAGCCCAAAAGGACACGTTTTCTTCTAGAGGAAGAATGTATCATTAATAAACAATTACAATAAATTATGTAACACTGGGTAAGGCTGGTAGCAGGGGGCAAGGGACACTATATTCTTAGAAAAAAACATAGGGCAGCTGGGCACAGTAGGTCACACCCGTAATCACAGCACTTCGGGAGGCCAAAGCGGGTGGATCATGAGGTCAGGAGTTCAAGACCAGCCTGGCCAAGATGGTGAAACCCCGTCTCTACTAAAAATATAAAAATTAGCCGGACGTGTTGGCGGGCGCCTGTAATCCCAGCTACTCAGGAGGCTGAGGCAGGAGAATTGTATGAACCCGGGAGGCGGAGGTTGCAGTGAGCCGAGATTGCGCCACTGCACTCCAACCTGGGCAACAGAGGGAGACTTCATTTCAAAAAGAAAAAAAACATCAAGTCACCAAGGCATTCAAAATGAACCTTAAACAGAGGTATTAATATGTAAATATTACAATTTCCACTTAGGAAAAAAAATCATATTATTGCTAGGCCAGCACACTCAAAAGCAATAATGTCATGAAAACACATGCCCTTGTGTGATTTGGCAGAACAGGCTGCTCCCTGAACACAATGGGCCTTTTTATGAAGTGGATCCCTTCATCCCTGGCATTTTATACAAACAAAACAAAAGAGAGAGAAAAAGAAGGAAACATGACACTAGTAACAGTCTTCAGTTTGAACTCCATCACAGAGAAGTAGAAGACCTAAAAGACATGTTAGAAAAGTAAAAGACATTATTTAACCAAAATGAAAGCAAGATAGACTGAGAGGAAAAGAACTATATAGCAAGGCTGCCTCTTTTGTTTAATTATATCAAAGGGCAACAGAGCCCTCTAGTGGAAAAAATAAAAATATATAAAGATGTTTCTGCTTTTAGATTAAAGAAAATATGTAGAACACCCCTGGGCATGGTGGCTAATGCCTGTGATCCCAGCACTTTGGGAGGCCAAGGTGGGCGGATCACTTGAGTTCAGGAGTTCCAGACCAGCTTGGCCAACATGGTGAAACCCTGTCTCTACTAAAAATACAAAAATTAGCCGGGCATGGTGGCTCACGCCTGTAATCCCAGCTATTCAGGAAGCTGAGGCAGGAGAATCTCTTGAACCCGGGAGGTGGAGGTTGCAGTGAGCTGAGATCACACCACTGCACTACAGCCTGGGTGACAGAGCAAGACACCGTCTCAAAAAAAAAGAAAAAAGTAAAATACCATCTTCCATTACAATTCTTACTATGCCACTATATGATATAAAAGCAAAAGATCAAATTATTTTAATTGGGTTTTAAGTAAAACAATTTCCAAGTTTTCAAGCTTGATGTAACACTACAAAACCTCAAGTAGAACAAAAATCTATTATTAAAATTTTTTAATTATGAGTTTGAACCACTTTGTCATTAAACAATGGTTTGTATGACCCTCATTTGTTATGCTGACACTATAAAAAAGTAATTAAAATCTAAACCTACATGCAAGCATGAAATTCAACTGATGACCGCATGTGACAACAAAGTTTCAGTTGAGATCTAATCAGGTTCACACAGACAGTAGCCCCCCCTTATCCTCGGGAGATGCATTCCAAGACCCACAGTGATGCCTGAAAACTGGATAGTACCAAACCCTATGTATTCTATGCTTTCACCTATACATACATACCGAGGACAAATTTTAATTTATAAATTAGACACAGTCAGAAATCAACAATAATAATAAAATAGAACTATAACAACACACTGTATAAAAGTTATGTAAATGTGGTCTCTCATACTCTCTCTCTCTCAAAATAAGTATTTTCAGATGCCTGTTGACCTCAGGTAACTGAAATCTCAAAAAGTGAAACACTGGCCAGGCCCAGTGGTTCACACCTGTAATCCCAGCATTTGGGGAGGCTGAGGCAGGCAGATTGCCTGAGGTCAGGAGTTCGAGACCTGTATGAACAGCATGGCGAAACCCTTTCTCTACTAAAACATAGAATTAGCTGGGCGTGGTGGTGTGCACCTGTAATTCCAGCTACTCAGGAGGCTGAGACATGAGAATCACTAGCACCTGGGAGGCAAATGTTGCAGTGAGCCGAGATCATGCCACTGTACTCCAGCCTGGGCGACAGAGTAAGACTCTGTCTCAAAAAAAAAAAAAAAAAAAAGGGAAATACCACCGATAAGGGGGGACTACTGCATACATGATTACAAACATATTTTAAAAATATATATAACATACACACATCCTTATTATAAGTATTTTACGTGAGATTACCAAATATGAGATGAAGCTCATTAGAATGTTTTAAATTGGTCTCTTCCTTTAGATATTTACTTCTCAAAAACTTTGATCATGTGATTTCCATGTACATTCAATGTCCAATAATATTTCAGTGTAAAATGGTTAAGTCATAAGGTACTAATTCTCAATTTTTATATAATGTCATTTAAGAACTTTGTCTAATATTGTCAAGAATTTCCATAGTTCCTTAGAACAAAGTAACTTCAAAATAATTTTACTTACAATACCTGGGTATAATTTAGCATAAGAGAATAGTAGACACAAATGTTTTTAATTTAAAATGGAGTTTCAATGCCCAAAAGGTTATTTCGATTATTTCAGAATATTTTCCTTTCCTTAATGAGCACCAGGTTCTTAAAAAGATAAATGCCAAGATCCCACTGGTTTAAGTCTTGTCAACAATCCGAAAGGAAACTAATCAGGCATTTCAAGATCCCAAGTGTAATGATTTCATATGAGTATGTTTTACCCAAGAAAATGACTAAATGTAAGTTAGCTATGGCCTCAGATTTATGGGGCCTTTTGGAATAACTGAGAATTTAAAAAAAACCATCAGTGGCACAGTTAAGGCTCAAAGGCAAAATGCAGTAACATTTAGGCACGGAAAAGAAAACAAAGCAAAGGTGTAAAGGAAGCTGGTGTAGTCCATAATTGGGAAGTGTGGATTTAAAATCTTAGGAATGAATACCCTTTTCTACATGAAGAAAAAGCAATTTTCTTGTATTCGTGTAGAACTGGTAGAATGTGCACCAGATATGAATTCATCATAGTGAAGATTTGTAGGATCAAAGAGTACGGCAACTACAGTTCACACTGTAATGTCAACACATGATTTAGAAACAAGACCCTAAGTTTTAAAAAGTAGGCTCTGTAAGCTAAGACAATCAATTTCAACATTACACTATAATTACATTTTGGGATTCCCTGCATGAAATTTTTATACCTTCATTTTGTTTCAAGGAAAACAAATTGGGGAGTGAGCGATACCTTGAGCATGTACTTTTTATACCCCAAAATATATACATTTTGATATGTAACTAGGCATATGTATAGGTCCACGTAATAAACCTTAGAGAGGTGATTTTGTGACATAAATACCAACAGAAAATTCAAGTGTCGGTCCCAAAATATATTTCACTGGTATTTACCAACGTGGCCAGCTTGTATTTGTTTGGAGGAAAAAAAAGTTTTGTTTCTGTTAATGGGTCCTTTGGTTCAAAAATTGGAACCGGCCGGGCGCGGTGGCTCAAGCCTGTAATCCCAGCACTTTGGGAGGCCGAGACGGGCGGATCACGAGGTCAGGAGATCGAGACCATCCTGGCTAACACAGTGAAACCCCGTCTCTACTAAAAAATACCAAAAAATAGCCGGGCGAGGTGGCGGGCGCCTGTAGTCCCAGCTACTCGGGAGGCTGAGGCAGGAGAATGGCGCAAACCCGGGAGGCAGAGTTTGCAGTGAGCTGAGATTCGGCCACTGCACTACAGCCTGGGCGACAGCGCGAGACTCCCTCTCAAAAAAAAAAAAAAAAAAAAAAATTGAAACCAAGCTAGGCTATTCTAGCTCTAGAGTCACAACATATGATGCAGCCCAGCGTTCGAAAGGTTCGCAAAGTGAAAGAAACTTTTCATCTAGACCAAACTCTGAAAAAAATTTTAAAAATCAAGTTTTAGCCACTGCTGGTTTAGGATTGAAAGTTAAGAAGTTTTATCATCATTACCACAGAAGATTAGACAGAAAATATCTAATTTGTTCATACTTGTTAATAGCATCTGGGCACAATGGCTCACACCAGTAATCTCAGTACTTTGGGAGGCTGACGTGGGAGGATCACTTGAACCCAGGAGTTCGAGACCAACCCCTGGGCAACATAGTGAGACCCCATCTCAAATATCAAAAAAAAAAAAAAAAAAAATTTAATGGGTGTCTGACAAACCCTGGATGTCACTCCTTAAATATGATAATAAACCTGTCTGCTTACAGAAAATAATTTGCATGAGTTCCAACAAACATCTAGCTAATTAAGACAATGAACAGAGTAGGTGGTCCCACATTTAGGCATCCAACTAATCCCTCATTAGAAGGATCCTGCCTTTGATGAGCAACATGTCAGCCTGCAGGTAGCAGGGGGCAGCATTTTATACTAAAGTATTTATATGCATAGCCAAATTAGCTGACTGATGGGCTGTGTCTAAAAACGAAGCAGGGACCTTCCTCAATGGGAAACTCCCTCGCCTAAAAAAATTCCCTTTCCTAACACTTCCCAGCATTTGCATGTAATGTTCACCGTGCTGAAGGCATTTCCGTTGCTTTTACCAAATCAGAGCCATCAAGCTGCTAACTCCAAAGAGCTGTAAAACACCTGGCCCTTCCTGCTCAGTCTATGTTGAACACAAAGAGAAATGAATTCCTCCCTTGTCTCTACTGGTTAGCATTCAGGACTGCGGGGTTCCGGGCCTCTTGATCTGCTAGCGGAAGCTCTGGGTGAAGAGATGCCTTCCCCCTGGATACTGAGATGCTGATCTCCACAGAGAGAGGTCCACAAGCTACAGCTTTCAATCTACAAAGTTCTTCAGGTTCAGAAAGCTGGTTAAACAAAGGTCAAGGAGAGAAGAGTGTTAGTTTCTGAGGAGGCAACATTCTAATCCTTGCAACTCCCTAAAAAAAGCTGCAGCTCCCAAAAAACAAGGGGGTTTGAGGCAAGGGGCACAGGAGGTACAGGACACTGGTGCAACGTCCCCAGCAGTTACATACAATGTGCTGCCACAGTCTTCATGTGGCCTGGGGCATCCCATGTGCCTAAATTTCATATAAGCTGTGGCTCATTTACAGACTGTTGGGGTGATATCACTTTGAATGAACTGGATTATCTAATACAGGAGTCGGCACTTGTTTTCTGGGAAAGACCAAAGAGTAAATATTCACAGTTTAGCGAGCCATAAGATCTCTGCCATAATTGGGCGACTCTTCTGGTAACATGCAAACGGCCATATTATTTTGGAATAACTGAATACACACAAACAGTAGTTCAACACTATAGGAATGGGAATAAATGGGCATGGCTGTGTTCCAAAAAAATTTTACTTACAAAGTCAGGCAGTGGGTCAGAGTTAGCCCAGAGATCGTAGTTTGTTCATCCCCAATCTAGACAGCTGAATCCAGTCAACAGCAGTAATACCTGCCTATAAACCTTAATTATAACACCAAGGACTTCATGAACCCAAAATGCTTTATTCTGACATTTCCTCCAAATCCTTTTATCTGTCAGAATCACTGATTTTTTAGATGAATTAAGAATCCCTCCAATTGCCTTAGTAATACCAGTATCAAAAACTCAAAATACAGCTCCGTATCACTTACAACTGCGAGAGGAAAATGATACAAGACAGAGTCTGCTCAGAGGCCACTTCAAAGGGGGCGCAGCTCCAGTGCAACCCTGAAAACTGGCAAGGGAGGGATGTCCCCTTCCATATCAGTGAGATCCTCGCCAATGGCAATTCCAACAAAGCAGTGTCATGTGGGGCATTAAAAAAAAAAGAAAGCAAGAACCACTGGAAATACTAGATTTGTAAATCGGCTTTTGTAAGGCAAATTAGGTATCTATGTTTTTATTACGGAGTCACCGCTTCCAAAATAAATCCTGTTATGTTTTGTTTCAGCCCACTCTGCCTTAGAGAAAACGTACATTCACAAGGTTAAAGATTCCACAGTTTATCCAAAGAAAACAGGCTCCCTTGAGTGGACAAAGGAAAGGGACCACCACCAGCACCATTACAGTTTAGACAGAAGATGACTCCTGAATGCCCCAGAAGTCTTGGAAGTAAAGATGCCCAATCCATTCACTCAGCATTCAGCTATTTCATTTGAAATAAGCGGAACTGAAGTAGTGAGAGCAATTTATAAATTGGCGTGTTTCATAGCTTAGCAGAAGGACTTTATCTAGAAGCCACAGCCTACTTGGGCAAGGACACTTTCTAAGGCAGCCACACAAGATATAAAAGCTAACTTAGCAAAGCCATGTGCCTCTCTGCAGCCTCTTCCTTTCTTCAGGCCTGATACCACTGCTGCAGGGTGAAAGTGATTTGTGAGTTTTTGATTGCATGGAACTTGCAGTACGATATTATTTCAAAAATTCAGAATAAAAACGTTCACCACTCACCTAGATGTATGCTTCCCAAGAGTGGAGGGGAATGGGGTGAGGTGACAGTTAAAGGCCATTCCTGTGGAAGGTGACAGCTGGGGAAAGAGCTGTGGGCACTTGAATAGGAAAGCCTGGTCTCCCTAAGACTTTGTGCGACATCTGTGCCGTCCTGAGCATTACAATGTGCCACAACCTCCAACTGGACCGCAGACACCTCCTGCAGTGTCCGCAAAATGAACCATAGGTATCGGGAAGGAAGAGTCTTAGGGGGAAGTGGGAGCTGTGAAGAGGCACAAAGAGTTTTTGGCTTTACTCCAACATGTGAGGGCCATTCTCAACAACCACAAACTTATTCCCAATGCTTCAGAATCTCCTCCCCTCCATCAAGACTTATGTATCTAACTAGATATCACCCTTTTAATATTCTGAACCCACTCTATCAGTCCTGGATTACAATGTCGTAGGTGTGCTGTTGCAAATCTTTGAAAGAGCATTAGCTCTATTCGAGAGTCTGCTACATAATGTCACATGGAGCAGTTGGAACACTTAACACAAAAAATAATCAGTGGTCACATATCTTACTCATTAGAGAAAAACAATCTAGCTAAAAGATTAAGAGAATAAGATCTTTAAAGTCTCCAGTTAACTTGTTAAATTTTTAAAAGAGACATTTTTAAGTCCTTAAGTTCTTTTTTCTTAATTATTCCACAAGTGTATGGGTCCACACATTCACCATAACAGTAGTTAATACAATCAACAAAATGTATTGCTTCTTGGATTGGGGATGCAGCCATTGTTTTTAATATTACACCATCAGTTTTGACTTCAATGACAATTATATAAAATTTACTCCAATGCAGGGACTGAACATATTCGGAGCCCAGGATGAGGTATGAGAGTTGATTTTAAATAAATTCCTTTCAATTCTTAAAAAAATTCCCATTTGCTTCTTTACCTTCGTAGGCAAGTACAGTCAAAAATTCTCCGCTCGGATGGCAGCCTGTTAGATTTCAGACCTTGTACAACACAATCATTGACCCTTGAACAATGTATTTTTACCTCCTGTGCTTCCCTAATCACGCCAGAAAATATTTCTAGAGTTTCAAGGAATTGTTCAAAGAAAGAAGTAAAAATGGTTAATGGGTACAAAAAAGAAAAAGAATAAGACCTATTTGACAGCACAACAAGATGACTATAGTTAATAATAACTTAATTGTACATTTTAAAATATCTGAAAGGGTATAACTGAATTGTTTATAACTCAAAGGATAAATTATTGAGGGGATGGATACCCCATTCTCCATGATGTGATTATTTCACATTGCATCCCTGTATCAAAACATCTCATGAACCCCATAAATTTCGACACCTTTATATACCCACAGAAAACAAAAATAAAAACAAAATTAACAAACAAATGAGTAGAGGAGACCATCAAGGGGGCAGTGTGGGGGCTGGGAGGGACCAAAAGGACAGAGAGAACTTGACAGAAGGCAGCCAAATGCAATGTTTTCTATGTCGACAAATCTGAAGATACATATCTAAACTCAAAGCAGGTGGTTCTCACTGATTCAGATACTTATGTAAATAGACCAAAGCAAAAGCAGAATAAAAACCTATGAAGAGTTATGGTTTGCTTCTGCCTTGCTCCTGTCTCCGGAACAGCCCATCATATCGAAGCAAGGATACCCTCTCAAGCCATCTACCCATGATGGCCCCTGTGGGTAAACACTGGCAATTAAGAGGGTTAATTTAGAGGTGAAGACAGGAACACATTCTCCAATTTTATAGAGAAATAAGATCCTGTGCCCAAAGAAAATGATATGCTCAGTGACCAGTCGAAACCTGTAGTATCCTTTGTTCCAAAGACATAATACCTTGTTGTTCCCCGTATTCTATTACCAATCAATTTTGGTTTGAATAACTCAGGTAATTGGAATACGCCCGCACATCATGCAGACCAGGTCAAAAACTCTTAGACGGAGCCTGTTGTCTCTTATCCCTGAATACCAAAATAGCCACAGTCTTTTGCTGAGTGTTCAGCTTTGGGAGACTTCAAGGTCAGCCCCTACATAGGCTTCCACGACAACATTAGCATTTAAAAAGAGGTGGTGATGTTAATGAAATGATAGCTGAAAAGGATAAAACTCATGTTTAAATCAGAGAACCACTATACAAAATTCCATTATAGTGAGATCTAAGTGGATTTCATTATAGCAGTCCCAAAGATAAATAAATAAGTGAACAGCCTACCTATTCCTGAATTAGCTCCAGTGACCACAACCACTTTGCCAGTGAAATCCCGGCCCTGGAGAATTTCCATGGCAGTGGTGCTGCCGTCGTATCTCTGCTGGGTGGTTGGCTTTGTTGGATTATCATCCACAGTAAATGCCAGTCTTGGGTCTACGTAGGTGGTTCTTTTGTTGATATGGCTGCCCAGAAAAGGAGCAAGCAGTGAACCCACAGCAACGAACACAGGCATTTATAAATATAACACAATCTTACACTTTAGGCAAACCCCAGTTTTCATAGCCCAAAACGCTTATTCCTTAAACCTGAAAAGAACTGGGGCCCACTGAAAATAACTTCCGGCCTCCAGAAGGATCACATTTCTGCCAAAAAACATAGTCATCAAATCCTTTCCTTCAGAACTGCCTAGAACATATGCTGTAACATACAATAACTATTGCCATGTATCCTTAGATCTCAAAAAAGGCTTCTTGAGAAGGCTTTGGGTTTTTATCAAATTCATGTAAATGCAGCTGTTAAGATCTGCCAGCCACTCTTTTCAGTAGATTTCAATTAAATCTCTCAGCCCTGTGCAAGGGCCTAAAGACGTAGAGAAGTAGAAAACTCAAAATGGAAGTCTTAGTTGTAAATAAGAAACCTGCTGACTAATAAAATTCTAACGATTTTCATTTGAAGGCTCTGCACTCATACCTTCTACGAGCACTCATTTTGATTTGGAACTGATTTAAATCTTGTAGAAACGGTATTAAAATATACTGGAGGCTGGGCACAGTGGCTCACACCTGTAATCTCAGCAATTTGGGAGGCCAAGGCAAGAGAATCACTTGAGCCCAGGAGTTCAAGACCAGCCTGGGCAACATAGTGAGACTTCGTCTCTACAAAAACTAAACAAAATTTTGAGTGTGACAGCACATGCCTGTAGTCCCAGCTACTCGGGAGGCTGAGGTGGGAGGATGATCACGTGAGCCCTTGCTTACTCCTCTAGATTAGACCAGAAGCTGGCCAAATCTGGCCCACTGCCTGTTTTTGTAAATAAAGTTTTATTGGAACACAACAATGGTCATCACTGGTATATTGTGTATAGCTGCTTTAGCAATACAAAGGCAGAGTTGAATCACTGCAACAGAAACCCTATGGCCTCCAAATCCTAAAACATATTATCTAGCCCTTTACTGACAAAGTAGACAGCCCCTGCTCTAGCGAGGTGGCTCTCAAGCTAGGGAGCATCAGAATCCCCTGAAGGCCTTATTAGAGCGCAGACTGCCAGCCCCACCCCAGTGCTGGTTCAGTAGGTCTGGGGTGGGGGCCCGGGAAGGTACATTTTTAATGAATTCCCAGGTGATATTAATGCTGCTGGTCCAGGAACCATGCCTGAGAACTGCTGCTCTTGGTTGATTAATACCCATTTCAGGGAGTAACTTTCCAAGCGTGAACGCAAAGGCACACAGCGCACAGGAGAAAACGGATCTGACTACATAATTTAAGACATTCGGCCAGGTGTGGTGGCTCATGCCTGTAATCCCAAAGCTTTGAGAAGTCAAAGCAGGAGGATCACTGGAGGCCAGAAGTTCAAGACCAGCCTAGGCAACATACTGAGCCTCAGTCTCTACAAAAAAAGGTATTTAAAAATTAGTTGGGCACGGTGGTATGGGCCTGTAGTCCCAGCTCCTCAGGAGGCTGAGGCAGGAGGCTCACTTGAGTCCAGGAGGTTGAGGCCGCAGCAAGCTGTTACTGTCACTGTACGTCAGCCCTGGATAACACAGCAAGACCCAGTTTGAAAACAAAAAAAAACAAAACACACACACACACACACACACAAAAGAAAGCTTGGAAAAAAAAACGTTTCCAACATATAACCAATGCGTTGATATCCTCAATTAAGTGAGGGGGAAAAAACTTTCACAAGTTAGGGGAAAAGCCTTTTAACAAATAACAGGCACTCCCACCTATCCAACTGCTAGGCAGCCTTGTCCTGGGGCTGCCTATGGCGGCCTGAGAGACTTCTCTCAAGCAAGCCTTGGCCCATTTGCTCTCAATATTAGTTGTGCACCAAAAGTTCACCAGGTTTGCTCAAAAAACACGTATGTCATTTGAACTTGTTACTGTAACTACATTATTTAGCAAGCTAGTATTACAGGAACTGATAACATGGGAGGTGAAAAATAGTGTCACTGGTTATCTATGAAAATGTGGTTGAATGCTTTGGAGAGCCTCAAAGACAAGCAGCTAAAAAAAATTTGTGGTTCAATCAACTGCAGTGAAAATGCTAGGAAAAAACCATAAAAGTCCCAGATGATGTAGCAATCAGATTCTTTGAAAATACTGTGTTTGCTCAACCCTAAGGTGAAAGTAGAAATTGTAGATGTTATGTTACAGGTGTGCTTGGGGAAGGAAGACAACACTGGATCCTTGCAGCGAACTCAAACTCAAAGAGCAGGGCTGGCCCGACCCCTAAATGTTGGTGTACTTGAATCAAAACACTAAAACGTTTATGTTACATTCATAACTCAAAAAAAAAAAAATCCTGCTTAAATCAACTTCTATTAACCAACCAATCCTAATCCTGTCAAAGACTATTCAAGCTTCTAATTTAAATGTCAGCAGTCGTGAAACATTCATTCCCCTCTTAACTACAGTGGTCAAGAATACAGTCCCTGGAGCAGGTGCTGGGCTCAAAGCCTGGCTGTGCTACTTCTTTACTGTAGAATCCTTACCAAGTCACCTACCCCCTCAAGTCTGTGTCACTGGCAGTAAGCTAGCGATAATAACAATACTACGTCTCAGGGCACCGTGGGGATCGAATGACCTAATGCTACAGACACAAGATGATTAGAATCAGGCCTGGCTCATGCTGTATGTTGGACAGGCGGTTACTATTGCTGCGTGATACTGGAATTTATCCTGAAGACACAATCAGAGAGGTGAAAAAGTCTTACAGATAAGGATGTTCACTCAACACATTATTTATAATTATAGGTTCTCAATAAAAGGAATTTAGCATTAATGTCCAATAGGCAATTTGATAAATTATATCTGTACAAAATAATAACTCTAGAGCTGCTAAATAGCATCTTTTTGAAAAACACATAAGGATACAAGAAAATGTTCACATTATGTGGAAAAAGCAGGTTACTAAACAGCCCACACAGTGCAATCTTTTTTTTTTTTTTTTTTTTGAGATGGAGTCTCATCCTGTCGTCCAGGCTGGAGCGCAGTGGCACAATCTCAACTCACTGCAACCTCTGCCTCCCAGGTTCAAGTGATTCTCCTGCCTCACCCTCCCAAGTAGGTGGGACTACAGGCACGTGCCACCACACCCAGCTAATTTTTGTATTTTTAGTAGAGATGAGGTTTCGCCATGTTGGCCAGAATGGTCTCGATCTCTTGACCTCGTGATCCGTCCACTTCGGCCTCCCAAAGTGCTGGGATTACAGGCATGAGCCGCTGTATCAAGCCTCTTTACTTTTTTTTTAAGGACGCATGTGCATGGAAAATAGAAGAATAAATCCAGAGATGTTAAAAGTAGTTACTTCTGCTAAGATGACAGATTCATACTATTATACTTTGTATTTTTCTACAGTTACTATTAGTTTTATAATTAAAAATGCCTATTAAAAAGCAAAATAGCTGAGAGTGGTTTCTTTGTAGATACTTACTCAACAAAAAACACTTGTCCGTTCTCATCAGTTTCTTGTTCCCATCCGTATGGCAAATCTGAAACACAAGAAAGACAGGTCTACATGTGCCAGGGAGAAGTAAAGACCGTTCCCGGGTCAGGAAGGGGAGGAGCCCTCCAGGCTCCGCCCCCAAGCCTGTCCCTCCCACCCAACAGCTGTCACATCAACTGGCTTCGGTCACATGTTCCAATTGTGGCAGCTGCAGAAGGCCCCAAATCCCACCTGGGCTCCACATTTTTGCCTCTTGCTTTGAAGAAAACTTATTTTATGCCTCTTCACTCTATAAACCTTACTGATTGCGCCAATGAATGGGAAGTCTCCCTTGAATGAGAGCTCACAGAACATATCTACATGCAGGGCAGGCACTCAATGTCATTCATACGCTGACTTGTGATGCCTCGTATGATATTAGAGGGCACTGCCATTTTTTCTCATGTGTACACACTGACACTTCAACTAGACCTTAAACCTCTTAAGGGTAGGAACTTTCTCATACTTTTTTTTGAGACGAGGTCTCACTATGTTGTCCAGGCTCATCTCAAATTCCCGGGCATAAGTGATCCTCCCATCTCTGCCTCTGAAACTGCTGGGATCATAGGCACAAGTCACCTTGCTTGGCCCCTTCTTATACTTCTATTCCGTGGATCACACACTAGCTCAGAATCACCTAGAAGTCATGGTAATCTTTACGAAATTCCCAAATACTTACCTATTTAATTCCATACTACAGACAAGAACAAATTTATAAACACTGTAACTACAGGAAAACATCATACACTGTGAATCAAAGGCCTCAATTATTTTGATTGTGTTTTCTGTTGTTTTTGCTATTTTTCAGACAGCATCTCGCTCTATCACTGAGGCTGGAGCGCAGTGGTATGATCTTGGCTCACTGAAACCTCCGCCTCCTGGGTTTGAGAGCGTCCTATTCCTCAGCCTCCGAAGTAGCTGGAATTACAGGTGCGCGCTACCATGCCCAGCTAATTTTTGTATTTTTAGAAGAGATGCGGTTTCAACATATTGGCCAGGCTGGTCTCACACTCCTGACCTCAGGTGATCCACCCGCCTCGGCCTCCCAAAGTGCTGGGATTACAGGCATGAGCCACCATGTCCGGCCATTTTGGTACTTTAAGACCAGTAAGAAATCATCCTCACTCCACCCTACGATCTCATCTTCTTCTTCTGCCAAATCCCATAAGTTCCTCAGAGTGGGAGTTCGGTTTTCTCTACCAGAGAGCCCTCCCAAAAACACAGCATAACCTGTCACCTCTCTGCCGGTGACATTTTCCCCATCTACTTCATGCTTCAATCCAAGATCCTCTGACAACAACATACAAACCTCCTGCCACTCGTTTTCTTTTTCCAGTTTTTGGATGTTCCCACTGAGTCTTCTCCTCGGTGTGACTGTTAAAAAAAAAAAAAATCCACAGTAATAAATAAAAATTACCTCTTCTAAAAAGTAATCAATTGTATTACCTTTTTTTCTCTCCCAGATAATACTCTCTTAAGAGTAATAAAAACAGACATTCAGAGACGGCATGGGCAGAATATAAATGTCACTGTTTATATCACAAATTCCTCAAGTTAGAAGCAGCAGCAGCCCTGTAAAAATTTCCCGACAGCCTGCCTTTAGAAGCCAGATATAAGGAGGAAGTGAGGGAAAAAGAAGAAAGAGGACTGTGACCCCAGCTACGGGGTCAACTTTAGGAGGCTTGCTGAATCACTCAAAGTATCTAGAGGCAGTTGGGCGCGGTGGCTCACGCTGTAATCCCAGCACTTTGGGAGCCCTAGGGGAGCACATCACGAGGTCAGGAGATCGAGACCATCCTGGCCAACATGGTGAAACCTCATCTCTACCAAAAATACAAAAATTAGGTGGGCATAGTGGCACACACCTGTAGTCCCAGCTACTTGGGAGGTTGAGGCAGGCGAATCGCTTGAACCAGCGAGGCAGAGGTTGCAGTGAGCCTAGATCACACCGCTGCACTCCAGCCTGGCGACGACAGAGCAAGACTCTGTCTCAAATAAATAAATAAATAAATAAATCTAGAGACATTTTGCTCTGTATTTGTTTTAGTTTTATTCCAGGATGTAGTGACAAAATTCGTAATATCTAATGTATATAATCTCTTAAAATATTTACTTATTTATTTGTATTTCTTTTTAAAGAATCAGGGTCTCACTATGTTGCCCAGGCAGGACTGGAACTCCTGGACTCAAGTGACCCTCCTATTTCAGCCTCTTCAGTGGCTGGGACTAGAAGCCACTTGTCCAGCTAAAATGTTTACTCTTTCTGCAGATGTAACTTCAAAGTGTTTCATTAAGCACTGGTTCCTAACTGGTCCCAAGAGGTAGTTAAGAGATGGAGTAAGACAGCCCCATAAGTCACCTAGCTGTGCGCTGTGCATCTTTGGTCAAGTGACCCCATGCCTTAATCCCCATTCCCTCATCTGCAAAATGGAAATAATCCTAGCACTCATCTTGGGGGCTGCTATGTAAGAATATTGTATACCCAGGGTTTCGCATAGCACCTGGCATACAAAAAGCTCTGGGAAATGTAAGCTGTTACTGTGAACAAATCAGTTACATAAACTAGTCTGATTTTTGCGTCAAACTTAACATTTCATCTCAGACCACCACCCAAAGTTATAATTAAAATAGTAGGCCAATAACTAGAAACACGTGTCACCAGGTAAGAAGGAATCCAGGAAAACATACAATTACTTCATCAGGGAAAAAGCCAGGTGCTACAAGAGGCATTCAAAGGGTAGCCTGGGTTCCCTAAAAGTTTACCTACTCAAGCCAACACAGACAGTTATATTTTTAAATCAGCAACATCTAGGTGATAGGACATGAACATTCTTTCCCTGTCAATTACTTTAAAGAAAATAAATACAGAGAGCATGAATTTTCTAAAAAAATTCTACAACTTGCAGGCAAGGTCTTTTTATGAACTGCTGGCTTCTGGTCTGTCTTGACAAAGTCTTGGCAGCTGGGTCTCTGTCATGGTGCAGGAACGCCTCACTCAGCATGCTGAAGACTGAGCAACCCGTGCTAGCTGAGTCCAGGCAGTGTCCTCAGCGCTGCCGCCTCACAGAGCTGCTGAGAAGGCGAGACACGCGACACCTGTGACAGTGCTTGGAGAATTAAATCCTTGTACCAGCTACGGTATCAGTAGCAAAGACAAAC